>NC_048582.1:2220821-2268321 GCF_013265735.2 Oncorhynchus mykiss | reverse complement strand
TCAGGGTTTGTATCGTATTGCAAGATAATGAGCTTTTTAAAAACATTTAAAAAAGCCACATGTTCTCTGCACCCCGTGGCAACATATATTTTTTTGTTGTACAATCGCAGGAAGCTTTTTAAAACGGAAAAATGTTCTCTCCACCAGAGGATATGAGTGAATACGTTTGGGATCCGCTGTCGTCATGGGATGTCTTGAGTCACATTCCGCTGTCGTCATGGATGTCTTGAGTCACATTCCGCTGTCGTCATGGATGTCTTGAGTCACATTCCGCTGTCGTCATGGATGTCTTGAGTCACATTCCGCTGTCGTCATGGATGTCTTGAGTCACATTCCGCTGTCGTCATGGATGTCTTGAGTCACATTCCGCTGTCGTCATGGATGTCTTGAGTCACATTCCCCCCAAAAACGGTCCTGGTTTTTAAACAAAACGAGGAGAGAATGTTGGAAGTGTTTTAGTTTTTTTTCTTCCAATACTTCTGTCCTCTTTATTTTCCCTTTCTCCTCCGGAAGCTGAAGGAAGCTGAAGGAAGCTGAAGGAAGCTGAAGGAAGCTGAGAAGGGCTGTGAAGGGCTGTGAAGGGCTGTGGGGGGCCGTGACGGGCCGTGAAGGGTGTTTGTTAAGAAAAGCCAATGGCAACGTGGCCTTGACTCTGCATACCGTCTGTCCAGCAATGAGCCAAGATTTACTTGTCTGCTATTCTGAAACAGCTCTTTGACAATCGCCCAGAGAACTCTCTAGTCTTTCGGATGCTTCCTAAATGGCATCCTATGCCCTATATAGTGCACTACTTTAGACCAGGAGCTCTACTGTTGACCAGGACCCATAGTGCACTACTGTTGACCAGAACCCATAGGGCTCTAATCAAACCTAGTGCACTACTTTAGACCAGGACCCATAGGGCTCTAATCAAACCTAGTGCACTACTTTAGACCAGGACCCATAGGGCTCTAATCAAACCTAGTGCACTACTTTAGACCAGGAGCCATAGGGCTCTAATCAAACCTAGTGCACTACTTTAGACCAGGAGCCATAGGGCTCTAATCAAACCTAGTGCACTACTTTAGACCAGGACCCATAGGGCTCTAATCAAACCTAGTGCACTACTTTAGACCAGGACCCATAGGGCTCTAATCAAACCTAGTGCACTACTTTAGACCAGGACCCATAGGGCTCTAATCAAACGTAGTGCACTACTTTAGACCAGGAGCCATAGGGCTCTAATCAAACCTAGTGCACTACTTTAGACCAGGACCCATAGGGCTCTAATCAAACCTAGTGCACTACTTTAGACCAGGACCCATAGGGCTCTAATCAAACCTAGTGCACTACTTTAGACCAGGACCCATAGGGCTCTAATCAAACCTAGTGCACTACTTTAGACCAGGAGCCATAGGGCTCTAATCAAACGTAGTGCACTACTTTAGACCAGGAGCCATAGGGCTCTAATCAAACCTAGTGCACTACTTTAGACCAGGACCCATAGGGCTCTAATCAAACCTAGTGCACTACTTTAGACCAGGACCCATAGGGCTCTAATCAAACCTAGTGCACTACTTTAGACCAGGACCCATAGGGCTCTAATCAAACCTAGTGCACTACTTTAGACCAGGAGCCATAGGGCTCTAATCAAACCTAGTGCACTACTTTAGACCAGGACCCATAGGGCTCTAATCAAACCTAGTGCACTACGTAGGGGATGAATAGGTATTGTGGGGTTGACTGAGTGTCTCCACTTTTTAAATTAAGATTCAACACCACTGCTGACCAGGAGGACGTTTTCTTCTCGGGAAGTCGCCTGTGGCGCCTAATCTCTGCGTTGCCGTGGAGACCGGTCTGTTTACAAACGTACGTTTATATATATCCGCTAATTGCTGTGTTGTGCGGGAGACGGCTTGCTAATCAGTTGGGGGGGGGGGGGTTGTTTTTTCACATAATAGTCGCGCAGGGCTTTGTGTGAAGCGACAACAATTAGGATGTGCTGACCAGTTCGGTCTCCTGTCACGTGTTGTTTACGGCCGACCAGGACACTGTCTGTCAACAGGTCTGTTTATCATGCAGTCTGTACTCACCTTGCTGGCAGTACTAAAGCCTTCCTTGCATAGAGAAAGGTGGTGAATCATTGTCTCAGAGACTTGATTATGAATGGAGTGGCCTCAGCCTGTCTTTTCAATACCTGATCATCACAGAAACAGAACAGAGAGATTCATTACAACTGAAGATCCGGAGGAGAGAGAGATTCATTACAACTGAAGAACCGGAGGAGAGAGAGAGATTGGGGGGAAGGAAGGGAGGGAGGGAGAGATGGTCCATTCCAAGGACAGTAGCACCATTTAGGGTAGTGTCTGCATTCATCAGTCAAATTAAGAGCACCTTCTCTTCACACACAGAGAGGGAGAGAGAAAAAGGTTTGAAACCGAGCAGACTAATTTAAAGGTTGTATGAACAACCATGACTGAGTTACCTGCCTCAGTGAGATCCTCCTCCTCCTCCTCCTCCTCCTCCATTAGCCTAAACCTTAAATAAGGTATCCTTCTACTCTCTGTCTCCGTGTGGAGCGATACGATTCGTTACGGAGAGAGACACTTTGAGAGAGAGAGAGAGCTGGATAGAAAGAACATTTAGTTGATCACTTCCTGTTGCTCTGGATGTTTTTTGGCTCCAACTCCGTAAATTGGACTCCCTCATTTGTTCTCTCCTCGGATACCGTCCGTCAGTATCTCTACCTACGTGTCGACTTAGATTCTGGAGGTCTTAATTGGTCCACTACACTTCACCTAAATAAGCTGCTTTGGAAGGTTAGTGAAGAAATGGATCCTCATGAACAAGTCAGCAGTTTGGCGTATCAACCTTTCTCACATGTATTTATTGAATTGCTTGTCCTATTAGGCCTATAAAACTCACTCAAATCTCCTCCTCCTCCTCTGCTGCTTTCCCTCCTTCCCCTTGTAATCAGGAAGTGATTGTTTTTATACCTGGGTATCCAGCTCGGTGTAATGAATGATCAGGTAGAACAGGAACCCCCGCAGTACTCCGGACCTGCGGGCTCAAAAAAATACCCTTCATATCAAGTCATCTGATTTGGTTTAGAAATGTCTCACAGTAGGGGATGGCCTGTGTCCCAAATGGTTACCCTATGCCCTGCACAGTGGACCACTTTTCACCTTAAACCCATGGTCCCTGGTAGAACGGAGTACGCTACGTAGGCAACAGGGTGGTAGTTGGGGACTTGGTTTTAGTTTGAGTTTAACAGAAGATTGTAGACTTGCTCAGCTCTTATCATTCCTCCTTCTAACTCTACTCTGGCACTAGGTGAACGGGTTGAGGGTGGGGACAGTGGCGTGTGGCGTGTCGATAGACGTGGAGCGGGAGGACACGTATGTGGAATATCCACCGCCCTGCTCCCTCGCTGAGAAGGCAACTGTGGCGTTCCAGATTGAATCTCTGTCTTTCTGTCTCTCCCTCACCCTCTTTTCTCTCCCTCTACTCCATCTATTCCTCTCTCTACCTCTCTCTCTACCTCTATCTCGCTCTCTCGCTCTCTCGCTCTCTCAATTCAATTCAAGGGCTTTATTGGCATGGGAAACGTGTTAACATTGCCAAAGCAAGTGAGGTAGATAATATATAAAGTGAATATATAAAGTGAAATAAACAATACAAATGAACAGTAAACATTACACATACAGAAGTTTCAAAACAATAAAGACATTACAAATCTCTCTGTCTCTCTCTCTCTTTATCTCACTACCTCTCTTTCTCCCTCACCCTCTTTTCTCTCCCTCTACTCCATCTATTCCTCTCTCTCTATCTCTCTATTCCTCTCTCTCTCTCTCTCTCTCTCTCTATCGCTCTCTCTCTCTATCGCTCTCTCTCTCTCTGTCTCTCTATCTCTCTCTCTGTCTCTCTCTCTCTCTCTCTCTCTCTCTCTGTCTCTCTATCTCACTGTCTCTCTATCTCACTCTCTCCCTCTCTACTCCATCTATTCCTCTCTCTCTCTCTCTCTCTTCCTCTCTCTCTCTCTCTCGTTTTCCAACATGGACTGTCCACTGTGTGTTATCTAGCGTGTCTCTCAGAGATCTGCCAGAGCTGATGAAGATGAATAGAGTGGAGGGATCACTGCAGTGGACAGTCTGCTGTGAGAGGGGTGTTCTGGGTAAATAGCACGCTATTACCCACAGTGCCTTCAGAAAGCATTCACGTTTCGTTTTTGTTACTCAAGGTTGGATTCAAATGGATTTAATTTAATTCAATTATTCTTTTTTTTTTTTTTTTTTGTCAACGATCTACACAAAATACTCAGAAGATTAAATTCTAACATTTGTAAATGAATATAATATGAAAAATAGAAGATATCTTGATTTTATATAAGTATTTATATAATTATTCAGCCCCCTGAGTCAATACATGTTAGTATCACCTATTATAGCCAGAGTCTTTCTGGGTCAGTCTCTAAGAGCTTGAGTCTTTCTGGGTCAGTCTCTAAGAGCTTGAGTCTTTCTGGGTCAGTCTCTAAGAGCTTGAGTCTTTCTGGGTCAGTCTCTAAGAGCTTGAGTCTTTCTGGGTCAGTCTCTAAGAGCTTTCCATTGGATTGTACAGTATTTGCACATTATTCTTTAAAATAAATTATTCTTATTATATTATTATTCTAGCTCTGTCAAGGTTGGTTGTTGATCGTTGCTAGATAGTCGCGTTCAAGCTGATTTCAGTCAAAACTGTAACTAACGCCACTCAGGAACATTCAATGTTGTCTTGGTAAAGCAACTCCGGTGTTTATTTGGCCTTGTGATTTAGGTTTTATTGTCCTGCTGAAAGGTGAATTCATCACCCAGTGTCTGTTGGAAAGCAGACTGAAGCAGGTTTCCCTCTAGGAGTTTCCTTGTGATTTAGGGTTTATTGTCCTGCTGAAAGGTGAATTCATCACCCAGTGTCTGTTGGAAAGCAGACTGAAGCAGGTTTCCCTCTATAGGAGTTTCCTTGTGGTTTAGCTCTATTCCGTTTCTTTTTATCCTAAAAAACTCCCTAGTCCTTGCCGATGACAAGCATACTCATAACCTGATGCAGCCACCACCATGCTTGAAAATATGAAGTGGTATTCAGTGATGCGTTGTTTGATTTGCTGTAAATTAACCTTTTTATTCAGGACATAAAGTACATTTTGCCACTCCTTCTTTAGTGCCTTATTGCAAACAGGATGCATGTTTTGGTATATTTGTACGTTCTTTTCACTCGGCCATTTAGGGTACTATTTTGGAGTAACTACAATGTTGTTGATCCGTCCTCAGTTTTCTCCTATCACAGCCACTAAACTAACTGTTTTAAAGTCACCATTGGGCATCGCAGTGAAATCCCTGAGCAGTTTCCTTCCTCTTCGGCAACTGAGTTAGGAAGGACGCTTGTATCTTCATAGTGTCTGGGGACATAATCCCCGTCACGTTGTCCAGCCATACCAGATTTCTAATACTCCCTTCTACCCCTCTATCATGGTGGTGTTAGGGCTCCTGAGTAGCGCAGCAGTCTAAACCACAATTTCAGTGCTAGAAGCGTCACTACAGACCCTGGTTTGATTCCAGTCTGTATCATAACCGGCCGTGATTGGGAGTCCCATAGGGCGGGCGCACAATTGTCCCAGAATTAGTTCTTAACTGACTTGCCCAGTTAAATAAAGGTTAAGTTGAATATATAAAATGACTTGGGTTTTGACACTATAGAAACTCCAACCTTGGTCCAAGGCTGACACTATGGAAACTCCAACCTTGGTCCATTTCTGACACTATGGAAACTCCAACCTTGGTCCAAGGCTGACACTATGGAAACCCCAACCTTGGCCCAAGGCTGACACTCTGGAAACTCCAACCTTGGCCCAAGGCTGACACTCTGGAAACTCCAACCTTGGTCCAAGGCTGACACTATGGATACTCCAACCTTGGCCCAAGGCTGACACTCTGGATACTCCAACCTTGGCCCAAGGCTGACACTATGGATACTCCAACCTTGGCCCAAGGCTGACACTATGGAAACTCTAACCTTGGCCCAAGGCTGACACTCTGGATACTCCAACCTTGGCCCAAGGCTGACACTATGGATACTCCAACCTTGGCCCAAGGCTGACACTATGGAAACTCCAACCTTGGCCCAAGGCTGACACTATGGAAACTCCAACCTTGGCCCAAGGCTGACACTCTGGAAACTCCAACCTTGACCCAAGGCTGACACCCTAGAAATAGATGGACTCCAACCCACTGTGTGGACTCCAACTCCAACCCACTGTGTGCTTCTGGGGTTGACATGAACTCTGTATTATATTGAATTGCATGAGTTAAAATATCTATATATTTTTGCGGAACTGACTGACTGTCTGACTTTAGCTTTGTTAAGAAATCTTCCTCCCTCTTGGCTTCATTTAGTTGTGAGCAGTCATGTTTTCCTCGTAACATTACCAACTTCCTCTTTCCTTCACAGAACTCTTTCCCAATTATACAGTGAGCTGCACTGCAGTGAATCCTCTGACTCGGGCATATCCCAGAATTAATTGGCCACAGTTTTAGTGTGTTTCTGTCTTTTTTAGAAACAGAGAGCTACCCGAAAACGATGTAACTTCTGATCAACACCTCTAACTGAAGGAAGACTGGGAGCCAAGTGCCGTCAGGGGATTTGTTGTCGTCGTGGAAAGTTTCTGTCCCTGTTGTGGCTGTGCTGCACTGGGTCATTTCTCCGGGCTGTGGAGGGGGGGGGGGGGTTTTACTCAGTGTTTTCAGTTCGTTCTTAATTTGATATATTTCCTTCTTCCTATGTAATTATTAAGGGGCTTTGTGCCTCTACCTAGTGGGACTCTGGGTGGTCAGGGCATCTTAAATGTCTACACACCCCCCCCTTCCTCCTCATTCCCTCCCCAGTCACAGTGGCCACGTCTGGCTCGCCTCTCTGAGAACACTGTTTTCCATATGGCACCCTATTCCCTATATAGTGCACTACTTGAGACCAGAGCCCTATGGAACCCTATTCTCTATATAGTGCACTACTTTAGACCAGAGCCCTATAGAACCATATTCCCTATATATAGTGCACTACATTAGACCAAAGCCCTATAGAACCCTATTCCCTATATAGTGCACTACTTTAGACCAGAGCCCTATGGCACCCTATTCCCTATATAGTGCACTACTTGAGACCAGAGCCCTATGGAACCCTATTCCCTATATAGTGCACTACTTTAGACCAGAGCCCTATAGAACCCTATTCCCTATATATAGTGCACTACATTAGACCAAAGCCCTATAGAACCCTATTCCCTATATAGTGCACTACTTTAGACCAGAGCCCTGTAGAACCCTATTCCCTATATATAGTGCACTACTTTAGACCAGAGCCCTAGTCCAAAACAGTCCACTATAAAAATCGGGAACAGAGTGGCATATCAGAAGCACCCAGAATCTTCAGCTATGACTCATAGCAGAAAGGACAGGACTACAGTACTATGGCAACCCTAACGATCTGTCTTTTCAGCTTAAAGAGGCCTCACAGCACTCTGCTATGTACAGCCTTACAGGACTGCAGTACTATGGCAACCCTAGCGGTTTGTCTTTTCAGCTTAGAGAGGCCTCACAGCACTCTGCTATGAACAGCCTTACAGGACTGCTGTCTTTGTAAAGGGAAGGTCTATTAAAATACCGTTTTATTCAAATGAAGAATCTCCTTCACAACTTCCTTTATAGCAGGGTATTATAGCCATTATAAACAGACGATGCGAGGAATGAGTCTCCCAGGTAGACGTCCTTTATAGCAGAGCATTATAGCCATTATAAACAGACCAGGTACGAGTCTCCCAGGTAGACGTCCTTTATAGCAGAGCATTATAGCCATTATAAACAGGCGAGGAACGAGTCTCCCAGGAACCAGTCTCCCAGGTACGAGTCTCCATGGTAGACTTCCTTTATAGCAGGGTATTATAGCCATTATAAACAGATGAGACCAGGTACGAGTCTCCCAGGTTGACGTCCTTTACAGCAGGGCATTATAAACAGACGAGACGAGGAACGAGTCTCCCAGGTAGACTTCCTTTATAGCAGGGCATTATAAACAGACAAGGTGAGGAACGAGTCCCCCAGGTAGACGTCCTTTACAGCAGAGCATTATAGCCATTATAAAACAGACAAGGCCAGGTACGAGTCTCCCAGGTAGACTTAAATTATTGCAGGGCATTATAGCCATTATAAACAGACAAGGCGAGGAACGAGTCTCCCAGGTAGACTTCCTTTATAGCAGAGCATTATAGCCATTATAAAACAGACGAGACCAGGTACGAGTCTCCCAGGTAGACTTCCTTTATAGCAGAGTATTATAGCCATTATAAAACAGACAAGACGAGGAACGAGTCTCCCAGGTAGACGTCCTAGATAGCAGAGCATTATAGCCATTATAAAACAGACGAGGCGAGGAACGAGTCTCCCAGGTAGACGTCCTAGATAGCAGAGCATTATAGCCATTATAAAACAGACGAGGCGAGGAACGAGTCTCCCAGGTAGACGTCCTTCATAGCAGAGCATTATAGCCATTATAAACAGACCAGGTACGAGTCCCCCAGGTAGACGTCCTTTATAGCAGAGCATTATAGCCATTATAAAACAGACGAGGCGAGGTACGAGTCTCCCAGGTAGACGTCCTTAATAGCAGAGCATTATAGCCATTATAAAACAGACAAGGCCAGGTACGAGTCTCCCAGGTAGACGTCCTAGATAGCAGAGCATTATAGCCATTATAAAACAGACGAGGCGAGGAACGAGTCTCCCAGGTAGACGTCCTTCATAGCAGAGCATTATAGCCATTATAAACAGACCAGGTACGAGTCCCCCAGGTAGACGTCCTTTATAGCAGAGCATTATAGCCATTATAAAACAGACGAGGCGAGGTACGAGTCTCCCAGGTAGACGTCCTTAATAGCAGAGCATTATAGCCATTATAAAACAGACAAGGCCAGGTACGAGTCTCCCAGGTAGACTTCCTTTACAGCAGAGCATTATAGCCATTATAAAACAGACGAGGCGAGGTACGAGTCTCCCAGGTAGACGAGTTACAACAAAGACAAGAAAGTACACACTTAAAGGTGAACCATAGATTTCTATTGAAACAGATCATTACAGCAGACACGGTGATAAGAATTAAAATGTCTTCGGGAATCACTCTGTTCACTTCCTGTTTTAATAAACTCAAATAAAGGACAAAGTGAGGACAAAGAGTAGGTAGTTCCAAATGGCAACCTATTCCCTATATAGTGCACTAACTAACGGGGCCGCTAGGACTCTGGTCTAAAGTAGTGCACTATATAGGGAATAGGGTTCTATAGGGCTCTGGTCTAAAGTAGTGCACTATATAGGGAATAGGGTTCTATAGGGCTCTGGTCTAAAGTAGTGCACTATATAGGGAATAGGGCTCTGGTCTAAAGTACTGCACTATGTAGGGAATAGGGCTCTGGTCTAAAGTAGTGCACTATGTAGGGAATAGGGGTCTATAGGGCTCTGGTCTAAAGTAGTGCACTATATAGGGAATATGGTTCTATAGGGTCCTGGTCTAAAGTAGTGCACTACATAGGGAATAGGGTGCCATAGGGCTCTGGTCTAAAGTAGTGCACTATATAGGGAATAGGGTTCTATAGGGCTCTGGTCTACAGTAGTGCACTATATAGGGAATAGGGTTCTATAGGGCTCTGGTCTAAAGTAGTGCACTATATAGGGAATAGGGTTCTATAGGGCTCTGGTCTAAAGTAGTGTACTATATAGGGAATAGGGTTCTGTAGGGCTCTGGTCTAAAGTAGTGCACTATATAGGGAATAGGGTTCTGTAGGGCTCTGGTCTAAAGTAGTGCACTATATAGGGAATAGTGTTCTATAGGGATCTGGTCTAAAGTAGTGCACTATGTAGGGAATAGGGTTCCGTTTGGGACGCGTCCTTTCACTGCGCCCTGCGGGAGACGACGGGGGTCATTGTTGGCCCGGGCCATTAATTCCCTGAACCAGCGGGACTCTGACGGGTCTCTGTCGGACGCCAGCCAAGTAATCAAAACAGCATTTACTAGACTAAACCTTCTCACCTCCAACACCTACCAGGTGTCTCCCCCCCCCCCCCCCCAAAAAAAGTCATTATGCCCAAAGAGAGAAAGGGTTTAACCCTCCAGACGACAGGATTGATGTGAAGCAATGACCAGTTTAAGAACATTCTCTCTGAGGTGAACGGCCGCCAAAGGCCTCTGTCTGCATTCCAAATGGCAACCTTATTCCTCTAGTCATCTCCTGTATGCTTTTTGAGTGAAAGTAGTGCACTTTCTAAGGGGAATAGGAGTGGCCGTTTGGGACTAAACTTGCCATGTGTTGTTGTTGGTCATTGGGAAGCCCATTTTCATTTTGATAGCTTTGTGTCTGTCTTAAGGGCTTTCTGAGGTAACTCATCCCTGTAGACTAAAGGGGAGATTGTAATACTGTCTCCACTTCTACAGCCTGCATGGTCTTTGGCCTGCCTGTCTGTCTGCCTGTCTGTCTGTCTGTCTGTCTGTCTATCTGTCTGTCTGCCTGTCTGTCTGTCTGTCTGTCTGTCTGTCTTAAGGGCTTTCTGAGGTAACTCATCCCTGTAGACTAAAGGGGAGATTGTAATACTATCTCCACTTCTACAGCCTGCATGGCCTTTGTCTTGTCTGTCTGCCTGCCTGCCTGTCTGTCTGCCTGTCTCAGTGCCTGTCTGTCTGCCTGCCTGTCTGCCTGTCTCAGTGTCTGCCTGCCTGTCTGCCTGTCTCAGTGTCTGTCTGCCTGTCTGCCTGTCTCAGTGTCTGCCTGTCTGCCTGCCTGTCTGCCTGTCTGCCTGCCTGTCTGCCTGTCTGTCTGCCTGTCTGTTTGCCTGTCTGTCTGCCTGTCTGCCTGTCTCAGTGCCTGTCTGTCTGCCTGTCTGTCTGCCTGTCTGCCTGTCTCAGTGCCTGTCTGTCTGCCTGTCTGCCTGTCTGTCTGCCTGTCTGCCTGCCTGCCTGTCTCAGTGTCTGTCTGCCTGTCTCAGTGTCTGTCTGCCTGTCTCTGTCTGCCTGTCTGTCTGTCTGTCTGTCTGCCTGTCTCAGTGTCTGTCTGCCTGTCTCAGTGTCTGTCTGCTTGTCTCAGTGTCTGTCTGCCTGTCTGCCTTTCTCAGTGTCTGTCTGCCTTTCTCAGTGTCTGTCTGCCTGTCTCAGTGTCTGTCTGCCTGTCTCAGTGCCTGTCTGTCTGCCTGTCTGTCTGCCTGTCTGTCTGCCTGTCTGCCTGCCTGCCTGTCTCAGTGTCTGTCTGCCTGTCTCAGTGTCTGTCTGCCTGTCTCTGTCTGCCTGTCTGTCTGTCTGTCTGTCTGCCTGTCTCAGTGTCTGTCTGCCTGTCTCAGTGTCTGTCTGCTTGTCTCAGTGTCTGTCTGCCTGTCTGCCTTTCTCAGTGTCTGTCTGCCTTTCTCAGTGTCTGTCTGCCTGTCTCAGTGTCTGTCTGCCTGTTTGTGTCTGTCTGCCTGCCTCTCCTACAGAGCTGTATTTCTCAAACTGTTTTTCTGTTGGTGTGTTTTGGGAAGGCTTTAAAGATGTGACAGCTGAAATGCCCACTGGCTCTACTCTAAGACTGCATGCAGACAGTAGTTTTCTGTAGGGCAGCAGAGTTCCAGGTAAAACCTTACTGCAATGCCTCAGGAGGAAGACTGCAATGCCCTCAGGAGGAAGACTGCAATGCCTCAGGAGGAAGACTGCAATGCCTCAGGAGGAAGACTGCAATGCCTCAGGAGGAAGACTGCAATGCCTCAGGAGGAAGACTGCAATGCCTCAGGAGGAAGACTGCAATGCCTCAGGAGGAAGACTGCAATGCCTCAGGAGGAAGACTGCAATGCCTCAGGAGGAAGACTGCAATGCCTCAGGAGGAAGACTGCAATGCCTCAGGAGGAAGACTGCAATGCCTCAGGAGGAAGACTGCAATGCCTCAGGAGGAAGACTGCAATGCCTCAGGAGGAAGACTGCAATGCCCTCAGGAGGAAGACTGCAATGCCCTCAGGAGGAAGACTGCAATGCCCTCAGGAGGAAGACTGCAATGCCCTCAGGAGGAAGACTGCAATGCCCTCAGGAGGAAGACTGCAATGCCCTCAGGAGGAAGACTGCAATGCCTCAGGAGGAAGACTGCAATGCCTCAGGAGGAAGGCTGCAATGCCTCAGGAGGAAGGCTGCAATGCCTCAGGAGGAAGACTGCAATGCCTCAGGAGGAAGACTGCAATGCCTCAGGAGGAAGGCTGCAATGCCTCAGGAGGAAGACTGCAATTCCTCAGGAGGAAGACTAGAACATGTTGCCTCGTCAGTCCAGTTGATTTGTTTTAGTAAAAAAAGCTGATGTCTAGTCACTTTACCCTGCCTTCATGTACATATCTACCCCAAATACCTCATTATTATCTATCCTGATGTCTAGTCACTTTACCCTGCCTTCATGTACATATCTACCTCAAATACCTTATTATTATCTATCCTGATGCCTAGTCACTTTACCCTGCCTTCATGTCCATATCTACCTCAAATACCTCATTATTATCTATCCTGATGTCTAGTCACTTTACCCTGCCTTCATGTACATATCTACCTCAAATACCTTATTATTATCTATCCTGATGCCTAGTCACTTTACCCTGCCTTCATGTACATATCTACCTCTAATACCTCATTATTATCTATCCTGATGTCTAGTCACTTTACCCTGCCTTCATGGACATATCTACCTCAAATACCTCATTATTATCTATCCTGATGTCTAGTCACTTTACCCTGCCTTCATGTACATATCTACCTCAAATACCTTATTATTATCTATCCTGATGCCTAGTCTCTTTACCCTGCCTTCATGTACATATCTACCTCAAATACCTTACTATTATTGACTGAACCGAGGCCCCCTACGGTCTGGTAGGGATACGTTGTACCCCGTTTACACCCCTCCCTACTCAATGGTCTCGTTTCTGCTCTGTAATAAATAGGACGATTGGAAATGTCGACGCTCAGATTTTACAGTGAAAGAAAGGCTTCATCTGTGTTTGTATTGTCCTAACCATAATAAAACCCCAACATCCTTCCTGTTACTCCCCCCTCACTCCTCCCCTTCACTCCTCTCCCTCCCCCCTCACTCCTCCCCCTCCCCCCTCACTCCTCCCCCTCACTCCTCTCCCTCCCCCCTCACTCCTCCCCCTCACTCCTCTCCCTCCCCCCTCACTCCCCCCCTCACTCCTCACTCCTCCCCCCTCACTCCTCTCCCTCCCCCTCACTGCTCCCTCCTCACTCCTCCCCCTCATTCCTCCCCCCCTCACTCCTCACTCCTCCCCCTCACCCCCCCCTCACTCCTCACTCCTCTCCCCTAACTCCACTCCCCTCACTCCACTCCCCTCACTCCTCACTCCTCCCCCCTCAGTCACTCCCCTCACTCCCCCCCCTCACTCCCCCCTCACTCCTCCCCCCTCACTCCTCACTCCTCCCCCTCACTCCTCCCCTCCTCACTCCTCCCCCTCACCCCCCCCCTCACTCCTCACTCCTCTCCCCTCACTCCACTCCCCTCACTCCACTCCCCTCACTCCTCACTCCTCCCCCCTCAGTCACTCCCCTCACTCCCCCCCCCTCACTCCTCCCCCCTCACTCCTCACTCCCCCCCCCCTCACCCCCCCCCCCACTCCCCCCCCCCCCCCTCACTCCTCACTCCTCCCCCCTCACTCCTCACTCCTCCCCCCTCACTCCTCACTCCTCCCCCCTCAGTCACTCCCCTCACTCCCCCCCCCCTCACTCCTCCCCCCTCACTCCTCACTTCAAGGTGTTCCACTGGTGTCCTTCTCAAAGTCCTCCGGTACGTCTCTTCAGGGGTAGCTAGTCTAGCGTGCGTGTCCGTGCTGCTGAAAGCATCTCTGGCCTCGGGGTAGTCTGTGTTTTTATGAGGGCTTTTACTGAGTGTTGACCTGCCTTTTTGGAACCGATTGGGACGTTCAAGACACCTGTGAGACTCTGGGAAGTGGGTCATTAGCTATCTGCTGGGGGGGCTCAGACTAGTAGTGTGGTTTACCATTCCACCTCTCCTCCGCTCACCTCTCAGCTCCGCCATCCTCCTGTAATATCACCCACCATCCTCCTGTAATATCACCCACCATCCTCTCCATCTCCTCCTGTAATATCACCCACCATCCTCTCCATCTCCTCCTGTAATATCACCCACCATCCTCTCCATCTCCTCCTGTAATGACACCCACCATCCTCTCCATCTCCTCCTGTAATATCACCCACCATCCTCTCCATCTCCTCCTGTAATGACACCCACCATCCTCTCCCTCTCCTCCTGTAATATCACCCACCATCCTCTCCCTCTCCTCCTGTAATATCACCCACCATCCTCCTGTAATATCACCCACCATCCTCCTGTAATATCACCCACCATCCTCTCCCTCTCCTCCTGTAATAACACCCACCATCCTCTCCCTCTCCTCCTGTAATATCACCCACCATCCTCCTGTAATATCACCCACCATCCTCTCCATCTCCTCCTGTAATATCACCCACCATCCTCTCCATCTCCTCCTGTAATAACACCCACCATCATCTCCATCTCCTCCTGCAATAACACCCACCATCCTCTCCATCTCCTCCTGTAATATCACCCCCCATCCTCCTGTAATAACACCATCCTCTCCATCTTCTCCTGTAATAACACCCACCATCCTCCTGTAATATCACCCACCATCCTCCTGTAATATCACCCACCATCCTCCTGTAATATCACCCACCATCCTCCTGTAATAACACCCACCATCCTCTCCATATCCTCCTGTAATAACACCCACCATCCTCTCCATCTCCTCCTGTACTAACACCCACCATCCTCTCCGTCTCCTCCTGGAAGAAAAAACACTATTACCCGGGCTCATCTTAAATGCCAGCTTCATTACAGATTCTGTGTCAATATATCTACAGATTCCCCCCTGGTTGGTCGATATGTCTCCTCTCCTGCCCTGCGCCTGATCCCAGAGCAGTACTAAAACGATCCATCACAGCCCACTAAAACAGGTTTTAGATCGCTGCGTGATCTGTTAATGCCGGCAGATAGAGGTGTCTGTACCACGGCCTTAGAGGCCAACCTCCTCTTGGAGATGTTTGTATTTTATCAAACTACTTGACATTTTTTGGTACGCTAAGTGCTTCTCTCTTTGTGTGTGTGTTGAAGTCGGCGTCTAAATCTTTAATCTGATTTTTTGGGGGGGAGGGGTGACGTGTGAGGGGCGACGCGCGTCTTCAGGGGTGTACAGGCAATGGGTTCTGCTTCCTGCAGAAGGGGTTTAAATTACAGGGATTAGAACCCAGGTAATTGAGGACTGAACGTCCTGCGTTATCCCCCCCCCCCCCCACCCCCTTCCCGCGTCTTAAAACCAGAGAAATACTGACCTTCTTAACAGCTAAAGCTTTTATTATCCCCTAATTCAAACACTTTCAATGTAATGTCTTTGCCATTAAAAGTTTTAAAGGTATTTAAAATGAAAAGGTATTCAGAGTTCTTTCCTTTTCCCCTTCCCCCCCCCCCCTCTCTCTCTCTGTCTGTCTGTCTCTGTCTCTGTCTCTGTCTCTCTCTCTCTCTCTCTCTGTCTCTCTCTCTCTGTCTCTCTGTCTCTCTCTGTCTCTGTCTCTGTCTGTCTCTGTCTCTGTCTCTCTCTCTGTCTCTCTCTCCCTCTCTCTCTCTCTCTGTCTCTCTGTCTGTCTGTCTCTGTCTCTCTGTCTCTGTCTGTCTCTGTCTCTCTCTCTCTCTCTCTCTCTCTCTCTCTCTCTCTGTCTCTCTGTCTCTCTCTGTCTGTCTCTGTCTCTGTCTCTCTCTCTGTCTCTCTCTCTCTCTCTCTGTCTCTCTCTCTCTGTCTGTCTGTCTGTCTCTCTCTCTCTCTGTCTGTCTGTCTCTGTCTCTGTCTCTGTCTCTCTCTCTGTGTCTCTCTCTCTGTCAGATAGCAATTTAGTCGGCTTTGGGATTTTGTTTCGTTTTTCCAGTATTGTAAATATAATTCCTTTGATTGGTTCATGATTTTGCTTATTGGAATTCTTTCTTTTGAAGCAGTGCTGGTGTCAGCTTGGTTGGTGAGGTCCAACACCAGCTGACTGAGAGGGCTCGTTTCTGGGCTCAGCTCTTGGGCTTGAAGTGCTTTAAATTGCAGACTCGAATTTGGACTTGAATTTAGATGTAGCCAAAATTTTAATGATCTTTTCTGTATTTTCATTATTACTGGAAAACGGCCCAATTCTGCCCTACATGCATTAGTTGGTGTATTTCTCTATTTCTCTCTCTCTCTGTCTCTCTCTCTGTCTCTCTCTCTCTGTCTCTCTCTCTCTGTCTCTCTCTCTGTCTCTCTCTCTGTCTCTCTCTCTGTCTCTCTCTCTGTCTCTCTCTCTCTGTCTCTCTCTCTCTGTCTCTCTCTCTCTGTCTCTCTCTCTCTGTCTCTCTCTCTCTGTCTCTCTCTCTCTGTCTCTCTCTCTCTGTCTCTCTCTCTCTGTCTCTCTCTCTCTGTCTCTCTCTGTCTCTGTCTCTCTCTCTGTGTCTCTCTCTCTGTCTCTCTCTCTCTCTGTCTCTCTCTCTCTCTCTCTCTCTCTCTCTCTCTCTCTCTCTCTCTCTCTCTCTCTCTCTCTCTCTCTCTCTCTCTCTCTCTCTCTCTCTCTCTCTCTCTCTCTCTCTCTCTCTCTCTCTCTCTCTCTCTCTCTCTCTCTCTCTCTCTCTCTCTCAAATTCAAGCTGCTTTATTGGCATGAAAAACATTGTGTCAATATTGCCAAAGCAACAATGTATACAATATACATTGTAACAAAATTATAAATGATAGCAAATAATAATATAAAATGGTAGTAAATAATAATACAAAATTAAATACAAAAATAATAACAATAAAATGGTAACATTCTACAGTAAACATTAATTATTTAATTATTATTATTGAATTATTATTTAATTAATTATAGTAATAACAATAATATTAATAATAAGTAAGTTACTGTTTACTATGCAGATGTTATTATTCAGTGTCCCTCAGGCTATGGCAGGAAAATACATATTTGGCTGCAAGAGGAGCCATTGCTCCTTCGCCCATGAGTATTCTTAGTTTTTCCTCTGGGTTCAATTTGTAAAAATGTGGAATATATGTAGTCATTTCTGTGAATAATGAATCTCTTTGTGAGGAATATTTATCACAGTAAAGGAGAAAGTGCATCTCTGTCTCTACCTCCCCTGTCATGCAGTGACCACATACACGCTCCTCTTTGGGTAGCCATGTCTTTTTATGTCTGCCGGTTTCTATTGCCAATCGGTGGTCACTCAGCCTGTACTTGGTAAGGATCTGTCTCTGCTTCGTATCTCTGACAGAGTAGAGATAATCAGCCAATTCATATTCTCTGTTTAGGGTCAGATAGCAATTTAGTCGGCTTTGGGATTTTGTTTCGTTTTTCCAGTATTGTAAATATAATTCCTTTGATTGGTTCATGATTTTGCTTATTGGAATTCTTTCTTTTGAAGCAGTGCTGGTGTCAGCTTGGTTGGTGAGGTCCAACACCAGCTGACTGAGAGGGCTCGTTTCTGGGCTCAGCTCTTGGGCTTGAAGTGCTTTAAATTGCAGACTCGAATTTGGACTTGAATTTAGATGTAGCCAAAATTTTAATGATCTTTTCTGTATTTTCATTATTACTGGAAAACGGCCCAATTCTGCCCTACATGCATTAGTTGGTGTATTTCTCTATTTCTCTCTCTCTCTGTCTCTCTCTCTGTCTCTCTCTCTCTGTCTCTCTCTCTCTGTCTCTCTCTCTGTCTCTCTCTCTGTCTCTCTCTCTGTCTCTCTCTCTGTCTCTCTCTCTCTGTCTCTCTCTCTCTGTCTCTCTCTCTCTGTCTCTCTCTCTCTGTCTCTCTCTCTCTGTCTCTCTCTCTCTGTCTCTCTCTCTCTGTCTCTCTCTCTCTGTCTCTCTCTCTCTGTCTCTCTCTCTCTGTCTCTCTCTCTCTGTCTCTCTCTCTGTCTCTCTCTCTCTCTCTCTCTGTCTCTCTCTCTCTGTCTCTCTCTCTCTGTCTCTCTCTCTCTGTCTCTCTCTCTCTGTCTCTCTCTCTCTGTCTCTCTCTCTCTGTCTCTCTCTCTCTGTCTCTCTCTGTCTCTCTCTGTCTCTCTGTCTCTCTGTCTCTCTATCTCTCTGTCTCTCTGTCTCTCTGTCTCTCTCTCTCTCTCTCTCTCTCTCTCTCTCTCTCTCTCTCTCTCTCTCTCTGAGAGAGCGAACCCCCGAACACGCTCGACATCTCGTGCGTTGGAGCCCACGGCTGGGTGCACTACTTTTTTCACCAGAGCCCTATTGGTTTCTAATGTAGTAGACTATATAGGGAATAGGGTTCTATAGGGCTCTGGTCTAAAGTAGTGCACTATATAGGGAATAGGGTTCAATAGGGCTCTGGTCTAAAGTAGTGCACTATATAGGGAATAGGGTTCAATAGGGCTCTGGTCTAAAGTAGTGCACTATATAGGGAATAGGGTTCCATAGGGCTCTGGTCTACAGTAGTGCACTATATAGGGAATAGGGTTCTATAGGGCTCTGGTCTAAAGTAGTTCACTACATAGGGAATATGGTTCTATAGGGCTCTGGTCTAAAGTAGTGCACTACATAGGGAATAGGGTTCTATAGGGCTCTGGTCTAAAGTAGTGCACTATATAGGGAATAGGGTTCTATAGGGCTCTGGTCCAAAGTAGTGTACTATATAGGGAATAGGGTTCTATAGTGCTCTGGTCCAAAGTAGTGTACTATATAGGGAATAGGGTTCTATAGGGCTCTGGTCCAAAGTAGTGTACTATATAGGGAATAGGGTTCTATAGGGCTCTGGTCTAAAGTAGTGCACTATATAGGGAATAGGGTTCTATAGGGCTCTGGTCTAAAGTAGTGCACTATATAGGGAGTAGGGTGCCATAGAGCTCTGGTCTAAAGTAGTGCACTATATAGGGAATAGGGTTCTATAGGGCTCTGGTCTAAAGTAGTGCACTATATAGGGAATAGGGTTTTATATGGGATGTAGGAAAGGTGATCATTATAAGGCCGAACAGAACAACAGATTATAGTTTAATGAAGACAGAGACACACAAACACTTTAAAAAAAACATGTATTTAACCTGGCAATTCGATTAAGAACAAATTCTTATTTACAATGATGGCCTGGCAAAAGGCCTCCTGTGGGGACTGGGATTAAAAAACGATGTGTGACAAAACAGAAAGACAGACCCTGGTAACAGCACTAACACTACAGAAAACTGACAGACAGACAGACAGACCCTGGTAACAGCACTAACACTACAGAAAACTGACAGACAGACAGACAGACCCTGGTAACAGCACTAACACTACAGAAAACTGACAGACAGACAGACAGACAGACAGACCCTGGTAACAGCACTAACACTACAGACCCTGGTAACAGCACTAACACTACAGAAAACTGTGTGTGTTGAAATAAAACATGCTTCCTAGAAACAACTACTAGTCTCAACCTGTTCGTCTCTTTGTCCTCCCCCAGGGACACCAGGTGGTGTAGCTGTAGGTTGGCGTGGAGGGAACTCCAACACCAGGTGGTGTAGCTGTAGGTTGGCGTGGAGGGAATTCCAACACCGGGTGATGTAGTTGTAGGTTGGCTTGGAGGGAACTCCAACACCAGTACCAGGTGGTGTAGTTGTAGGTTGGCGTGGAGGGAACTCCAACACCAGGTGGTGTAGCTGTAGGTTGGCTTGGAGGGAACTCCAACACCGGGTGGTGTAGCTGTAGGTTGGCTTGGAGGGAACTCCAACACCAGTACCAGGTGGTGTAGTTGTAGGTTGGCGTGGAGGGAACTCCAACACCAGGTGGTGTAGCTGTAGGTTGGCGTGGAGGGAACTCCAACACCAGGTGGTGTAGCTGTAGGTTGGCGTGGAGGGAACTCCAACACCAGTACCAGGTGGTGTAGTTGTAGGTTGGCGTGGAGGGAACTCCAACACCAGGTGGTGTAGCTGTAGGTTGGCTTGGAGGGAACTCCAGCACCGGGTGGTGTAGCTGTAGGTTGGCTTGGAGGGAACTCCAACACCAGTACCAGGTGGTGTAGTTGTAGGTTGGCGTGGAGGGAACTCCAACACCGGGTGGTGTAGCTGTAGGTTGGCTTGGAGGGAACTCCAACACCAGGTGGTGTAGCTGTAGGTTGGCGTGGAGGGAATTCCAACACCGGGTGATGTAGTTGTAGGTTGGCTTGGAGGGAACTCCAACACCAGTACCAGGTGGTGTAGTTGTAGGTTGGCGTGGAGGGAACTCCAACACCAGGTGGTGTAGCTGTAGGTTGGCTTGGAGGGAACTCCAACACCGGGTGGTGTAGCTGTAGGTTGGCTTGGAGGGAACTCCAACACCAGTACCAGGTGGTGTAGTTGTAGGTTGGCGTGGAGGGAACTCCAACACCAGGTGGTGTAGCTGTAGGTTGGCGTGGAGGGAACTCCAACACCAGGTGGTGTAGCTGTAGGTTGGCGTGGAGGGAACTCCAACACCAGTACCAGGTGGTGTAGTTGTAGGTTGGCTTGGAGGGAACTCCAATACCAGGTGGTGTAGTTGTAGGTTGGCTTGGAGGTAACTCCAACACCAGTACCAGGTGGTGTAGTTGTAGGTTGGCGTGGAGGGAACTCCAACACCAGTACCAGGTGGTGTAGTTGTAGGTTGGCGTGGAGGGAACTCCAACACCAGGTGGTGTAGCTGTAGGTTGGCTTGGAGGGAACTCCAACACCAGTACCAGGTGGTGTAGTTGTAGGTTGGCGTGGAGGGAACTCCAACACCAGGTGGTGTAGCTGTAGGTTGGCTTGGAGGGAACTCCAACACCAGGTGGTGTAGGTTGGCTTGGAGGGAACTCCAACACCAGTACCAGGTGGTGTAGTTGTAGGTTGGCTTGGAGGGAACTCCAACACCAGGTGGTGTAGCTGTAGGTTGGCTTGGAGGGAACTCCAACACCAGGTGGTGTAGCTGTAGGTTGGCTTGGAGGGAACTCCAACACCAGGTGGTGTAGCTGTAGGTTGGCTTGGAGGGAACTCCAACACCAGGTGGTGTAGTTGTAGGTTGGCGTGGAGGGAACTCCAACACCAGTACCAGGTGTAGCTGTAGGTTGGCTTGGAGGGAACTCCAACACCAGGTGGTGTAGTTGTAGGTTGGCTTGGAGGGAACTCCAACACCAGTACCAGGTGGTGTAGTTGTAGGTTGGCGTGGAGGGAACTCCAACACCAGGTGGTGTAGCTGTAGGTTGGCGTGGAGGGAACTCCAACACCAGTACCAGGTGGTGTAGCTGTAGGTTGGCGTGGAGGGAACTCCAACACCAGGTGGTGTAGCTGTAGGTTGGCGTGGAGGGAACTCCAACACCAGTACCAGGTGGTGTAGCTGTAGGTTGGCTTGGAGGGAACTCCAACACCAGGTGGTGTAGCTGTAGGTTGGTTTGGAGGGAACTCCAACACCAGTACCAGGTGGTGTAGTTGTAGGTTGGCGTGGAGGGAACTCCAACACCAGGTGGTGTAGTTGTAGGTTGGCGTGGAGGGAACTCCAACACCAGTACCAGGTGGTGTAGTTGTAGGTTGGCGTGGAGGGAACTCCAACACCAGGTGGTTTAGTTGTAGGTTGGCTTGGAGGGAACTCCAACATCAACACCAGGTGGTGTAGTTGTAGGTTGGCGTGGAGGGAACTCCAACACCAGTACCAGGTGGTGTAGTTGTAGGTTGGCGTGGAGGGAACTCCAACACCAGGTGGTGTAGCTGTAGGTTGGCGTGGAGGGAACTCCAACACCAGGTGGTGTAGTTGTAGGTTGGCGTGGAGAGAACTCCAACACCAGGTGGTTTAGTTGTAGGTTGGCGTGGAGGGAACTCCAACACCAGGTGGTGTAGCTGTAGGTTGGCGTGGAGGGAACTCCAACACCAGGTGGTTTAGTTGTAGGTTGGCGTGGAGGGAACTCCAACACCAGGTGGTTTAGCTGTAGGTTGGCTTGGAGGGAACTCCAACACCAGTACCAGGTGGTGTAGTTGTAGGTTGGCGTGGAGGGAACTCCAACACCAGGTGGTGTAGCTGTAGGTTGGCGTGGAGGGAACTCCAACACCAGGTGGTTTAGCTGTAGGTTGGCGTGGAGGGAACTCCAACACCAGTACCAGGTGGTGTAGTTGTAGGTTGGCGTGGAGGGAACTCCAACACCAGGTGGTGTAGCTGTAGGTTGGCGTGGAGGGAACTCCAACACCAGGTGGTGTAGCTGTAGGTTGGCGTGGAGGGAACTCCAACACCAGGTGGTGTAGCTGTAGGTTGGCGTGGAGGGAACTCCAACACCAGTACCAGGTGGTGTAGTTGTAGGTTGGCGTGGAGGGAACTCAAACACCAGGTGGTGTAGCTGTAGGTTGGCTTGGAGGGAACTCCAACACCAGGTGGTGTAGCTTTAGGTTGGCGTGGAGGGAACTCCAACACCAGGTGGTTTAGTTTTAGGTTGGCGTGGAAGGAACTCCAACACCAGGTGGTGTAGTTGTAGGTTGGCTTGGAGGGAACTCCAACACCAGGTGGTGTAGCTGTAGGTTGGCTTGGAGGGAACTCCAACACCAGTTCCAGGTGGTGTAGTTGTAGGTTGGCGTGGAGGGAACTCCAACACCAGTACCAGATGGTGTAGTTGTAGGTTTGCGTGGAGGGAACTCCAACACCAGGTGGTGTAGCTGTAGGTTGGCGTGGAGGGAACTCCAACACCAGTACCAGGTGGTGTAGTTGTAGGTTGGCGTGGAGGGAACTCAAACACCAGGTGGTGTAGCTGTAGGTTGGCTTGGAGGGAACTCCAACACCAGGTGGTGTAGCTGTAGGTTGGCGTGGAGGGAACTCCAACACCAGGTGGTTTAGTTGTAGGTTGGCGTGGAAGGAACTCCAACACCAGGTGGTGTAGCTGTAGGTTGGCTTGGAGGGAACTCCAACACCAGGTGGTGTAGCTGTAGGTTGGCGTGGAGGGAACTCCAACACCAGGTGGTGTAGCTGTAGGTTGGCTTGGAGGGAACTCCAACACCAGTACCAGGTGGTGTAGTTGTAGGTTGGCGTGGAGGGAACTCCAACACCAGGTGGTGTAGCTGTAGGTTGGCTTGGAGGGAACTCCAACACCAGGTGGTGTAGGTTGGCTTGGAGGGAACTCCAACACCAGTACCAGGTGGTGTAGTTGTAGGTTGGCTTGGAGGGAACTCCAACACCAGGTGGTGTAGCTGTAGGTTGGCTTGGAGGGAACTCCAACACCAGGTGGTGTAGCTGTAGGTTGGCTTGGAGGGAACTCCAACACCAGGTGGTGTAGCTGTAGGTTGGCTTGGAGGGAACTCCAACACCAGGTGGTGTAGTTGTAGGTTGGCGTGGAGGGAACTCCAACACCAGGTGGTGTAGCTGTAGGTTGGCTTGGAGGGAACTCCAACACCAGGTGGTGTAGTTGTAGGTTGGCTTGGAGGGAACTCCAACACCAGTACCAGGTGGTGTAGTTGTAGGTTGGCGTGGAGGGAACTCCAACACCAGGTGGTGTAGCTGTAGGTTGGCGTGGAGGGAACTCCAACACCAGTACCAGGTGGTGTAGCTGTAGGTTGGCGTGGAGGGAACTCCAACACCAGGTGGTGTAGCTGTAGGTTGGCGTGGAGGGAACTCCAACACCAGTACCAGGTGGTGTAGCTGTAGGTTGGCTTGGAGGGAACTCCAACACCAGGTGGTGTAGCTGTAGGTTGGCTTGGAGGGAACTCCAACACCAGTACCAGGTGGTGTAGTTGTAGGTTGGCGTGGAGGGAACTCCAACACCAGGTGGTGTAGTTGTAGGTTGGCGTGGAGGGAACTCCAACACCAGTACCAGGTGGTGTAGTTGTAGGTTGGCGTGGAGGGAACTCCAACACCAGGTGGTTTAGTTGTAGGTTGGCTTGGAGGGAACTCCAACACCAACACCAGGTGGTGTAGTTGTAGGTTGGCGTGGAGGGAACTCCAACACCAGTACCAGGTGGTGTAGTTGTAGGTTGGCGTGGAGGGAACTCCAACACCAGGTGGTGTAGCTGTAGGTTGGCGTGGAGGGAACTCCAACACCAGGTGGTGTAGTTGTAGGTTGGCGTGGAGAGAACTCCAACACCAGGTGGTTTAGTTGTAGGTTGGCGTGGAGGGAACTCCAACACCAGGTGGTGTAGCTGTAGGTTGGCGTGGAGGGAACTCCAACACCAGGTGGTTTAGTTGTAGGTTGGCGTGGAGGGAACTCCAACACCAGGTGGTTTAGCTGTAGGTTGGCTTGGAGGGAACTCCAACACCAGTACCAGGTGGTGTAGTTGTAGGTTGGCGTGGAGGGAACTCCAACACCAGGTGGTGTAGCTGTAGGTTGGCGTGGAGGGAACTCCAACACCAGGTGGTTTAGCTGTAGGTTGGCGTGGAGGGAACTCCAACACCAGTACCAGGTGGTGTAGTTGTAGGTTGGCGTGGAGGGAACTCCAACACCAGGTGGTGTAGCTGTAGGTTGGCGTGGAGGGAACTCCAACACCAGGTGGTGTAGCTGTAGGTTGGCGTGGAGGGAACTCCAACACCAGGTGGTGTAGCTGTAGGTTGGCGTGGAGGGAACTCCAACACCAGTACCAGGTGGTGTAGTTGTAGGTTGGCGTGGAGGGAACTCAAACACCAGGTGGTGTAGCTGTAGGTTGGCTTGGAGGGAACTCCAACACCAGGTGGTGTAGCTTTAGGTTGGCGTGGAGGGAACTCCAACACCAGGTGGTTTAGTTTTAGGTTGGCGTGGAAGGAACTCCAACACCAGGTGGTGTAGTTGTAGGTTGGCTTGGAGGGAACTCCAACACCAGGTGGTGTAGCTGTAGGTTGGCTTGGAGGGAACTCCAACACCAGTTCCAGGTGGTGTAGTTGTAGGTTGGCGTGGAGGGAACTCCAACACCAGTACCAGATGGTGTAGTTGTAGGTTTGCGTGGAGGGAACTCCAACACCAGGTGGTGTAGCTGTAGGTTGGCGTGGAGGGAACTCCAACACCAGTACCAGGTGGTGTAGTTGTAGGTTGGCGTGGAGGGAACTCAAACACCAGGTGGTGTAGCTGTAGGTTGGCTTGGAGGGAACTCCAACACCAGGTGGTGTAGCTGTAGGTTGGCGTGGAGGGAACTCCAACACCAGGTGGTTTAGTTGTAGGTTGGCGTGGAAGGAACTCCAACACCAGGTGGTGTAGCTGTAGGTTGGCTTGGAGGGAACTCCAACACCAGGTGGTGTAGCTGTAGGTTGGCGTGGAGGGAACTCCAACACCAGGTGGTGTAGCTGTAGGTTGGCGTGGAGGGAACTCCAACACCAGGTGGTGTAGTTGTAGGTTGGCGTGGAGGGAACTCCAACACCAGGTGGTGTAGCTGGTAGGTTGGCGTGGAGGGAACTCCAACACCAGGTGGTGTAGCTGTAGGTTGGCGTGGAGGGTAATCCAACAACGGGGAGCTGAGTAACGAAAGGACCTTTTTCCATTCTGTTTTCTAATTTTCGTGACTCTTAGCATCAAACATGAATGAGCTCTGAGCTTGTATGTGTTTTTATTTCCAGCTAGAAGAAAGGATAGAGAAAATGGCCTTCTAGAAGAAAGGATAGAGAAAATGGCCTTCTAGAAGAAAGGATAGAGAAAATGGCCTTCTAGAAGAAAGGGTAGATAACATGGCCTTCTCCATAACAATGTACCCGTGTTTTTGACCTGCTGCCGGTGATGTCATCCGACAGCGCTGGTAGAGAATCACAACGGTGAGTTTAGACCTCTCTGATTGGTGATTTAAAAACGTCGGGCTGCACGAAACAGAGAACAGAGCCGTCCAGTTCAGAGCTGAAGACCTGTACGTAATATAGTGTCACCATCGGCCCAATAAAAGAGAGAAAAATACTCCTTTCTTGTGGACAAAGGAGAAAACCAATATTTGTGCCGGTGATAAAACCCAATACGCAGCTTTGAGTTTCCATGACAAGGTTCTCGACATGGATGGTAAAGGTCAACTTCTCATCCACCCAAACTCCCAGATATCGGTAGCCTAGTGGTTAGAGGGGGGGAGGCAGGTAGCCTAGTGGTTAGAGGGGGGGGAGGCAGGTAGCCTAGTGGTTAGAGGGGGGGGAGGCAGGTAGCCTAGTGGTTAGAAGCCTAGTGGTTAGAAGCCTAGTGGTTAGAAGCCTAGTGGTTAGAAGCCTAGTGGTTAGAAGGGGGAGGCAGGTAGCCTAGTGGTTAGAAGGGGGAGGCAGGTAGCCTAGTGGTTAGAAGGGGGAGGCAGGTAGCCTAGTGGTTAGAAGCCTAGTGGTTAGAAGCCTAGTGGTTAGAAGCCTAGTGGTTAGAGGGGGGAGGCAGGTAGCCTGGTGGTTAGAGGGGGGAGGCAGGTAGCCTGGTGGTTAGAGGGGGGGAGGCAGGTAGCCTGGTGGTTAGAGGGGGGGAGGCAGGTAGCCTGGTGGTTAGAGGGGGGGAGGCAGGTAGCCTGGTGGTTAGAGGGGGAGGCAGGTAGCCTAGTGGTTAGAGAGGGGGGGAGGCAGGTAGCCTGGTATTTGGGGGGGGAGGCAGGTAGCCTGGTGGTTAGAGGGGCTAGATTAAGTCCCCCAGCTGACAAGGTACAAATCTGTCGTTCTGCCCCTGAACGAGGCAGTTAACCCACTGTTCCCTTGGAGGCCGTTATTGAAAATAAGAATTTGTTCTTAACTGACTAGTTAAATAAAGGTTAAATCACCTCCTTCCTCACTCACTACCTACCTCCTTCCTCACTCCCTCCCTCCCTCCTTCCTCACTCCCCACCTCCCTCCTTCCTCACTCCCCACCTCCCTCCTTCCTCACTCCCCACCTCCTCCTTCCTCACTCCCCACCTCCTCCTTCCTCACTCCCTACCTGTCTCCTTCCTCACTCCCTACCTGTCTCCTTCCTCACTCCCTACCTGTCTCCTTCCTCACTCCCTACCTGTCTCCTTCCTCACTCCCTACCTGTCTCCTTCCTCACTCCCTACCTGTCTCCTTCCTCACTCCCTACCTGTCTCCTTCCTCACTCCCTACCTGTCTCCTTCCTCACTCCCTTCCTCACTCCCTCCCTCCCTCCCTCCTTCCTTCCTCACTCCCTCCCTCCCTCCCTCCTTCCTCACTCCCTCCCTCCCTCCTTCCCTCCTTCCTCACTCCCTACCTCCCTCCTTCCTCACTCCCTACCTCCCTCCTTCCTCACTCCCTACCTCCCTCCTTCCTCACTCCCCACCTCCCTCCTTCCTCACTCCCCACCTCCCTCCTTCCTCACTCCCCACCTCCCTCCTTCCTCACTCCCCACCTCCCTCCTTCCTCACTCCCCACCTCCTCCTTCCTCACTCCCCACCTCCTCCTTCCTCACTCCCCACCTCCTCCTTCCTCACTCCCCACCTGTCTCCTTCCTCACTCCCTACCTGTCTCCTTCCTCACTCCCTACCTGTCTCCTTCCTCACTCCCTACCTGTCTCCTTCCTCACTCCCTACCTGTCTCCTTCCTCACTCCCTACCTGTCTCCTTCCTCACTCCCTACCTGTCTCCTTCCTCACTCCCTACATCCCTCCTTCTTCACTCCCTACATCCCTCCTTCCTCACTCCCTACCTCCCTCACTCCCTACCTCCCTCACTCCCTACCTCCCTCCCTACCTCCCTCACTCCCTTCCTCCCTCACTCCCTTCCTCCCTCACTCCCTACCTCCCTCACTCCCTTCCTCCCTCCTTCCTCACTCCCTACATCCCTCCTTCCTCACTCCCTACCTCCCTCCCTCCCTACCTCCCTCGTTCCTCGCTCCCTTCCTCCCTCCTTCCTCACTCCCTACATCCCTCCTTCCTCACTCCCTACCTCCCTCCTTCCTCGCTCCCTACCTCCCTCCTTCCTCGCTCCCTACCTCCCTCCTTCCTCGCTCCCTACCTCCCTCCTTCCTCGCTCCCTAACTCCCTCCTTCCTCGCTCCCTAACTCCCTCCTTCCTCGCTCCCTAACTCCCTCCTTCCTCGCTCCCCACCTCCCTACCTCCCTCCTTCCTCACTCCCTACCTCCCTCCTTCCTCACTCCCTACCTTCCTCACTCCCTACCTTCCTCACTCCCTACCTTCCTCACTCCCTACTTCCCTCCTTCCTCACTCCCTACCTTCCTCACTCCCTACCTTCCTCCTTCCTCACTCCCTTCCTCCCTCCTTCCTCACTCCCTACCTCCCTCCTTCCTCCCTCCTTCCTCCCTCCTTCCTCACTCCCTTCCTCCCTCCTTCCTCACTCCCTACCTCCCTACCTCCCTACCTCCTTCACTCCCTACCTCCCTCCCTCCTTCCTCACTCCCTTCCTCACTCCCTTCCTCTCTCCCTACCTCCCTCCTCCCTCTCTCCCTCCCTCCCTCCCTCCTCCCTCTCTCCCTCCCTCCCTCCTCCCTCTCTCCCTCCCTCCCTCCTTTAAGTGCTGTTGAATAATTGACAGGTGTTTCTGAGGGTGTGTGGCCGTGTGCTGCAGACTGATGAGATGCAGACGGAGAGACCGCTCTAAGGCAGAAAGGAGAAAGCAATCGAATGAAATACAGGGGCCCGCATCCCAAATCATAGCCTATTCCCTTCATAGTGAACTTCCTTCCTCCCTACCTACCGCTCTAAGGCAGAAAGGAGAAAGCAATCGAATGAAAGACAGGGGCCGCGTCCCAAATCATAGCCTATTCCCTTCATAGTGCAGTCCTTTTGACCACAGCAGCTTGGACACACTACTGCTTGGAGATGCCTGGGATGGCTTCATTTGAATTTGATGTCAGAGGTTGTTGGTCTCTGTGGGTCTATGACATTTTCATTTAACCGTGTGTATTGTTCATGAATTACTATCAAGCCAGCTGTTCCAACGCCTTAAAACAGACGACTTCAAATCCTGTGAATCATACCTCTGCAGACAGTCTGTTATCCTCTGAATCATACCTCTGCAGACAGTCTGTTATCCTGTGAATCATACCTCTGCAGACAGTCTGTTATCCTGTGAATCATACCTCTGCAGACAGTCTGTTATCCTGTGAATCATACCTCTGCAGACAGTCTGTTATCCTGTGAATCATACCTCTGCAGACAGTCTGTTATCCTGTGAATCATACCTCTGCAGACAGTCTGTTATCCTGTGAATCATACCTCTGCAGACAGTCTGTTATCCTGTGAATCATACCGCTGCAGACAGTCTGTTATCCTGTGAATCATACCTCTGCAGACAGTCTGTTATCCTGTGAATCATACCTCTGCAGACAGTCTGTTATCCTGTGAATCATACCTCTGCAGACAGTCTGTTATCCTGTGAATCATACCTCTGCAGACAGTCTGTTAGTGTTATCCTGTGAATCATACCTCTGCAGACAGTCTGTTATCCTGTGAATCATACCGCTGCAGACAGTCTGTTATCCTGTGAATCATACCTCTGCAGACAGTCTGTTATCCTGTGAATCATACCTCTGCAGACAGTCTGTTAGTGTTATCCTATGAATCATACCTCTGCAGACAGTCTGTTATCCTGTGAATCATACCTCTGCAGACAGTCTGTTATCCTGTGAATCATACCTCTGCAGACAGTCTGTTAGTGTTATCCTGTGAATCATACCTCTGCAAACAGTCTGTTATCCTGTGAATCATACCTCTGCAGACAGTCTGTTATCCTGTGAATCATACCTCTGCAGACAGTCTGTTATCCTGTGAATCATACCTCTGCAGACAGTCTGTTATCCTGTGAATCATACCTCTGCAGACAGTCTGTTAGTGTTATCCTATGAATCATACCTCTGCAGACAGTCTGTTATCCTGTGAATCATACCTCTGCAGACAGTCTGTTAGTGTTATCCTGTGAATCATACCTCTGCAGACAGTCTGTTATCCTGTGAATCATACCTCTGCAGACAGTCTGTTAGTGTTATCCTGTGAATCATACCTCTGCAGACAGTCTGTTATCCTCTGAATCATACCTCTGCAGACAGTCTGTTATCCTGTGAATCATACCGCTGCAGACAGTCTGTTAGTGTTATCCTCTGAAGTGTCAGACTTACCTCCCTGGCGTTAGGACGCCTAGTCGTCCTCCCAAATGTCTCCTAACTCCCTGTATAGTGGCCCATGGTAGGTCACTATGTAGGGAATAGGCTTCCATTTTGGACTCATTCCTAGACGGTTCAGGTAATCCCATTCTGCCTTTGCCTGCGAGGGGAGTGAAGTGAAAATGCTAGTGTTTCCCTCCCCCCCGTTTAAACGATGGTAAGCTGGGCTGTATCGGTGCAAAGCTCCTCGGTGTGGCTATAAGCCTGATCTCCTGTAGTCCCACAGCTTCATTACTCAGTCTGAACCTCAACTCAAACACACAGTACAACTTTGGCCTTCGCTTCAATTTACTGCCACAGCTTCATTACTCAGAATAGTGCTGCTTTTTTGCAGGGTTTATTTTGTTGTTCCCTTTCTTTCCCTCTCTCGCTGACCTCATCTTAGATTCACCAGGGCGTGATGACCTCGTCTTAGATTCACCAGGGCGTGACGGCCTCGTCTTAGATTCACCAGGGCGTGACGGCCTCGTCTTAGATTCACCAGGGCGTGATGACCTCGTCTTAGATTCACCAGGGCGTGATGACCTCATCTTAGATTCACCAGGGCGTGATGACCTCGTCTTAGATTCACCGGGGCGTGATGACCTCGTCTTAGATTCACCGGGGCGTGATGACCTCGTCTTAGATTCACCGGGGCGTGATGACCTCGTCTTAGATTCACCAGGGCGTGATGACCTCGTCTTAGATTCACCAGGGCGTGATGACCTCGTCTTAGATTCACCGGGGCGTGACGGCCTCGTCTTAGATTCATCAGGGCGTGATGACCTCGTCTTAGATTCACCGGGGCGTGACGGCCTCGTCTTAGATTCATCAGGGCGTGATATCTTCGTCTTAGATTCACCAGGGCGTGATGACCTCGTCTTAGATTCACCAGGGCGGGACGACCTCGTCTTAGATTCACCAGGGCGTGACGACCTCGTCTTAGACTCACCAGGGAGTGATGACCTCGTCTTAGACTCACCAGGGCGTGAAGGCCTCGTCTTAGATTCACCGGGGCATGACGTCCTCGTCTTAGATTCACCGGGGCATGACGTCCTCGTCTTAGATTCACCGGGGCATGACGTCCTCGTCTTAGATTCACCGGGGCATGACGTCCTCGTCTTAGATTCACCGGGGCATGACGTCCTCGTCTTAGATTCACCGGGGCATGACGTCCTCGTCTTAGATTCACCGGGGCATGACGTCCTCGTCTTAGATTCACCGGGGCATGACGTCCTCGTCTTAGATTCACCGGGGCATGACGTCCTCGTCTTAGATTCACCGGGGCATGACGTCCTCGTCTTAGATTCACCGGGGCATGACGTCCTCGTCTTAGATTCACCGGGGCATGACGTCCTCGTCTTAGATTCACCGGGGAGTGACGTCCTCGTCTTAGATTCACCGGGGCGTGATGTCCTCGTCTTAGATTCACCGGGGTGTGATGACCTCGTCTTAGATTCACCGGGGCGTGACGTCCTCGTCTTAGATTCACCGGGGCATGGCGTCCTCGTCTTAGATTCACCAGGGCATGGCGTCCTCGTCTTAGATTCACCGGGGCGTGACGACCTCGTCTTAGATTCACCGGGGCATGACGTCCTCGTCTTAGATTCACCGGGGCATGACGGCCTCGTCTTAGATTCACCGGGGCATGACGTCCTCGTCTTAGATTCACCAGGGCATGACGGCCTCGTCTTAGATTCACCGGGGCATGACGTCCTCGTCTTAGATTCACCGGGGCATGACGTCCTCGTCTTAGATTCACCGGGGCATGACGTCCTCGTCTTAGATTCACCGGGGCATGACGTCCTCGTCTTAGATTCACCGAGGCATGACGGCCTCGTCTTAGATTCACCGGGGCATGACGTCCTCGCTACAGTTCACTTCCAGTGGTGAGCAGTTTGCCACTAAAAGCCTCTGATGGAAAACCAATCACTTTCTATGGAGAGGAATGAGGAGAAAAAACATTACATCCTTTTTTTGTGTTGATTTTCCATTTCAGCACTTCTGATAAATTCTTTATCTCATAATGACGAGGCAGGTACGGTAATAGACTGTGTGGTAATGACCCAAGCTGTGCATCCCAATGAGAGATCTGTTCTGTTCTCAGGGACAATGGGAGGTTTGAGTCTGACTAGACTACACTCAGATATACTACACTGACTAGACTACACTCATATATACTACACTGACTAGATTACACTGACTAGACTACACTCAGATATACTACACTGACTAGACTACACTCAGATATACTACACTGACTAGATTACACTGACTAGACTACACTCAGATATACTACACTGCCCTAGACTACACTCAGATGTACTACACTGACTAGACTACACTCAGATGTACTACACTGCCCTAGACTACACTCAGATGTACTACACTGACTAGACTACACTCAGATATACTACACTGACTAGATTACACTGACTAGACTACACTCAGATATACTACACTGACTAGACTACAATCAGATATTCAACACTGACTAGACTACACTCAGATATTCTACACTGACTAGACTACAATCAGATATTCAACACTGACTAGACTACACTCAGATATTCTACACTGACTAGACTACACTCAGATTTTCAACACTGACTAGACTACACTCAGATATTCTACACTGACTAGACTACACTGACTAGACTACACTCAGATATTCTACACTGACTAGACTACACTCAGATATTCTACACTGACTAGACTACACTCAGATATTCTACACTGACTAGACTACACTGACTAGACTACACTCAGATATTCTACACTGACTAGACTACACTGACTAGACTACACTCAGATATTCTACACTGACTAGACTACACTGACTAGACTACACTCAGATATTCTACACTGACTAGACTACACTCAGATATTCTACACTGACTAGACTACACTCAGATATTCTACACTGACTAGACTACACTCAGATATTCTACACTGACTAGACTACACTGACTAGACTACACTCAGATATACTACACTGACTAGACTACACTCAGATATACTACACTGACTAGACTACACTCAGATATACTACACTGACTAGACTACACTCAGATATTCTACACTGACTAGACTACACTCAGATATTCTCCAATGGAAATGGACTCAAACTGAATTCTCCCTCTGCTCTGTGTCAACTTCAGTGTGCCGTGTTGTATAAAGGGTGTTGTTGTCCTCCCTCCCTCCCTCCCTCCCTCCCTCCCTCCCTCCCTCCCTCCCTCCCTCCCTCCCTCCCTCCCTCCCTCCCTCCCTCCCTCTCCCTCTCCCTCTCCCTCTCCCTCTCCCTCTCCCTCTCCCTCTCCCTCTCTCTCCCTCTCTCCCTCTCTCCCTCTCTCCCTCTCTCCCTCTCTCCCTCTCTCCCTCTCTCCCTCTCTCCCTCTCTCCCTCCCTCTCTGCTCTGAGTCAACTTCATACTTCAGTCTGCCGTTGTTGAAGAAGTTTGTGGCGACGTCAACATTTAAAGGGGTGTTGTACAGAAAGAAAGTAATCAGCGAGTGGATCATCTCTAACCAAATCAGAGTATCTTGAAAATCAGAGTGTCAAAGCCAATGACGAATTTTAGAAGAAAAAAAACACAGCTTTAACCCCACGTTCTTCTGGCTCTGCCCCGCCCCATCGGTGTCTGGGACCAATCAGAACGGTTAGAATGTGTTTCAGGGAGTTACTCAGATCCAGACTTACTGTGGAGAAGAAACTTAACATTGTTTGGTTTGTGTAAGGAGCCTGGGTTGCCGGGAAACCGCAGTGATGGTGTTAAGACGATCAGAAATACTATGAGTCGGGTCGGCTGAGATTTTTTATTTTTAGTTGATCGGTATAAATCAATTTTGCTACCGCTCAACTAAAAAAAATAATCTCTGCCGAACAACAGAGTAGCGACCGAACAACCGACTAGATGGGATCAGCCCTGATGCTTATATACGAAATACCGAGAGATCAATACTTCATAGTTATTTAGTGTATCTGGAGCGGTATCCTGTCAGACTTGTTGTAGCGGTGAAGATGGCCTTCTAATACCACTAAACACTCTGAATTATGTGGATGTTTCTCCCCCAGGGTCTTATTTCTTCCCTCTAAACCCCAGTCTCTCTCTCTCTCTCTCTCTCTCTCTCTACTCTCTCTCTCGCTCGCTCTCTCTATTCTCTCGCTCTCCATATTCTGTCTTTCTCTCTCGCTCTCTCTTTCGCTCGCTCGCTCTCTCTCACTCTCTCTTTCGCTCGCTCGCTCACTCTCTTTCGCTCGCTCTCGCTCTCTCTCTCTCTCTCTCTCTCTCTCTCTCTCTCTCTCTCTCTCTCTCTCTCTCTCTCTCTCTCTCTCTCTCTCTCTCTCTATTCTCTCTCTATTCTCTCTCTATTCTCTCTCTCTCTCTCTCTCTCTCTCTCTCTCTATTCTCTCACTCTCCATACTCTCACTCTATTCTCTCGCTCTCTCTATTCTCTCGCTCTCTCTATTCTCTCGCTCTCTCTATTCTCTTGCTCTCTCTCTATTCTCTCGCTCTCTCTCTCTATTCTCTCGCTCTCTCTCTATTCTCTCGCTCTCCATATTCTGTCTCTCTCTCTCTATTCTCTCTCTATTCTCTTTCTCTCTCTTTCCATATTCTGTCTGTGTCTTGCCTGGTCTCCATTGTAGCGATGCTCAGCCTTGTTATAGTCTAAGTGTCATCTGCTCTGCTCTGGGCTCCCTCATTGTGTCTTCCTGTACAATGAGGGTAATTGGTGGAGAAGTAGTTCTCTGGGATGTTGGGAGTTGTACACTGAGTGAAACACGCCCGCTCTTACACAGGGTTACAATACAATGCCTCACCGTGTTAGACCACGAGGCAGGCCCTGTGGAAGGGGAGGGTGGGGAGGGGTGGGAAGGAGAGAGGAGGGTTACAATACAATGCTTCACCGTGTTAGACCACGAGGCAGGCCCTGTGGAAGGGGAGGATGGAGGTGGGGAGGGGTGTGAATGGAAGGCGAGAGGAGGGTTATGAAGCTAGGTGGGAGCTGATTGATGCATAAGGAGGAGGGATATGAAGCTAGGTGGGAGCTGATTGAGTCATAAGGTGGAGAGTAGAGAGGAGGGATATGAAGCTAGGTGGGAGCTGATTGATGCATAAGGTGGAGAGGGGAGGGTTATGAAGCTAGGTGGGAACTGATTGAGTCATAAGGTGGAGAGTAGAGAGGAGGGTTATGAAGCTAGGTGGGAGCTGATTGATGCATAAGGAGGAGGGATATGAAGCTAGGTGGGAGTTGATTGATGCATAAGGAGGAGGGTTATGAAGCTAGGTGGGAGCTGATTGATGCATAAGGAGGAGGGATATGAAGCTAGGTGGGAGCTGATTGATGCATAAGGAGGAGGGATATGAAGCTAGGTGGGAGCTGATTGATGCATAAGAAGGAGGGATATGAAGCTAGGTGGGAGCTGATTGATGCATAAGGTAGAGAGGAGGGTTATGAAGCTAGGTGGGAACTGATTGATGCATAAGGAGGAGGGATAGGAAGCTAGGTGGGAACTGATCGATTCATAAGGAGGAGGGATATGAAGCTAGGTGGGAGCTGATTGATGCATAAGGTGGAGAGGGGAGGGTTATGAAGCTAGGTGGGAACTGATTGAGTCATAAGGTGGAGAGTAGAGAGGAGGGTTATGAAGCTAGGAGGGAGCTGATTGAGTCATAAGGTGGAGAGTAGAGAGGAGGGATATGAAGCTAGGTGGGAGCTGATTGATGCATAAGGAGGAGGGATATGAAGCTAGGTGGGAGTTGATTGATGCATAAGGAGGAGGGTTATGAAGCTAGGTGGGAGCTGATTGATGCATAAGGAGGAGGAATATGAAGCTAGGTGGGAGCTGATTGATGCATAAGGAATAAGGAGGAGGGATATGAAGCTAGGTGGGAGCTGATTGATGCATAAGAAGGAGGGATATGAAGCTAGGTGGGAGCTGATTGATGCATAAGGTAGAGAGGAGGGTTATGAAGCTAGGTGGGAACTGATTGATGCATAAGGAGGAGGGATATGAAGCTAGGTGGGAGCTGATTGATGCATAAGAAGGAGGGATATGAAGCTAGGTGGGAGCTGATTGATGCATAAGGTAGAGAGGAGGGTTATGAAGCTAGGTGGGAACTGATTGATGCATAAGGAGGAGGGATATGAAGCTAGGTGGGAACTGATCGATTCATAAGGAGGAGGGATATGAAGCTAGGTGGGAGCTGATTGATGCATAAGGTGGAGAGGGGAGGGTTATGAAGCTAGGTGGGAACTGATTGAGTCATAAGGAGGAGGGATATGAAGCTAGGTGGGAGCTGATTGATGCATAAGAAGGAGGGATATGAAGCTAGGTGGGAGCTGATTGATGCATAAGGTAGAGAGGAGGGTTATGAAGCTAGGTGGGAACTGATTGATGCATAAGGAGGAGGGATATGAAGCTAGGTGGGAGCTGATTGATGCATAAGAAGGAGGGATATGAAGCTAGGTGGGAGCTGATTGATGCATAAGGTAGAGAGGAGGGTTATGAAGCTAGGTGGGAACTGATTGATGCATAAGGAGGAGGGATATGAAGCTAGGTGGGAACTGATCGATTCATAAGGAGGAGGGATATGAAGCTAGGTGGGAGCTGATTGATGCATAAGGTGGAGAGGGGAGGGTTATGAAGCTAGGTGGGAACTGATTGAGTCATAAGGAGGAGGGATATGAAGCTAGGTGGGAGCTGATTGATGCATAAGAAGGAGGGATATGAAGCTAGGTGGGAGCTGATTGATGCATAAGGTAGAGAGGAGGGTTATGAAGCTAGGTGGGAACTGATTGATGCATAAGGAGGAGGGATATGAAGCTAGGTGGGAGCTGATTGATGCATAAGAAGGAGGGATATGAAGCTAGGTGGGAGCTGATTGATGCATAAGGTAGAGAGGAGGGTTATGAAGCTAGGTGGGAACTGATTGATGCATAAGGAGGAGGGATATGAAGCTAGGTGGGAACTGATCGATTCATAAGGAGGAGGGATATGAAGCTAGGTGGGAGCTGATTGATGCATAAGGTGGAGAGGGGAGGGTTATGAAGCTAGGTGGGAACTGATTGAGTCATAAGGTGGATAGTAGAGAGGAGGGTTATAAAGCTAGGTGGGAGCTGATTGATGCATAAGGAGGAGAGATATGAAGCTAGGTGGGAGCTGATTGATGCATAAGGTGGAGAGGGGAGGGTTATGAAGCTAGGTGGGAGCTGATTGATGCATAAGGAGGAGGGATATGAAGCTAGGTGGGAGCTGATTGATGCATAAGGTAGAGAGGAGAGGGGAGAGGTGGGTTATGAAGCTAGGTGGGAGCTGATTGAGTCATAAGGTGGAGAGTAGAGAGGAGGGTTATGAAGCTAGGTGGGAGCTGATTGATGCATAAGGAGAAGGGATATGAAGCCAGGTGGGAGCTGATTGATGCATAAGGAGGTGGGTTATGAAGCTAGGTGGGAGCTGATTGATGCATAATGTAGGGAGGAGGGTTATGAAGCTAGGTGGGAGCTGATTGATGCATAAGGTAGGGAGGAGTGTTATGAAGCTAGGTGGAAGCTGATTGATGCATAAGGAGGAGAGGAGAGAGAAGGGTTATTTCAAAAATAATATATATATTTCACCTTTATTTAACCAGGCAGGCCAGTTGAGAACACCTTTATTTAACCAGGCAGGCCAGTTGAGAACAAGTTCTCATTTACATCCGGGACCTGGCCAAGCTGAAGCAAAGCAGTGCTACAAAAACAACAACAACAACAATGGGATAAACAAAAGTACAGTCAATAACACAATAGAATAATCTACGTTCAGTGAGTGAAAATGTAGTAAGATTAGGGAGGTAAGGCAATAAATAGCTCACAGAGGCTAAATAATTACTATTTAACAATTAAACACGAGTGAATAGATGTGCAAATTATGATTTTCAAGTAGAGATACTGGGGTGCAAAGGAGCAAGATAAATAACAATATGGGGATGAGGTAGTTGGGTGGGCTGTTTACAGATGGGCTATGAACAGGTAGAGTGATCGGTAAGCTGCTCTGACAGCTGATCTGGGGTTGGTATATTAGACTAGTTAGGTGGTGGGTTGGTATATTAGACTAGTTAGGTGGTGGGTTGGTATATTAGACTAGTTAGGTGGTGGGTTGGTATATTAGACTAGTTAGGTGGTGGGTTGGTATATTAGACTAGTTAGGTGGTGGTGGGTTGGTATATTAGACTAGTTAGGTGGTGGGTTGGTATATTAGACTAGTTAGGTGGTGGTGGGTTGGTATATTAGACTAGTTAGGTGGTGGGTTGGTACATTAGACTAGTTAGGTGGTGGGTTGGTATATTAGACTAGTTAGGTGGTGGGTTGGTATATTAGACTAGTTAGGTGGTGGGTTGGTATATTAGACTAGTTAGGTGGTGGTGGGTTGGTATATTAGACTAGTTAGGTGGTGGTGGGTTGGTATATTAGACTAGTTAGGTGGTGGGTTGGTATATTAGACTAGTTAGGTGGTGGGTTGGTACATTAGACTGGTTAGGTGGTGGGTTGGTACATTAGACTAGTTAGGTGGTAAGTTGGTATATTAGACTAGTTAGGTGGTGGGTTAGGTGGTGTAGTTAGTTAGGTGGTGTTAGTTAGTTAGGTGGTGTAGTTAGTTAGGTGGTGTAGTTAGTTAGGTGGTGTAGTTAGTTAGGTGGTGTTAGTTAGTTAGGTGGTGTTAGTTAGTTAGGTGGTTTAGTTAGTTAGGTGGTGTTAGTTAGTTAGGTGGTGTTAGTTAGTTAGGTGGTGTTAGTTAGTTAGGTGGTGTTAGTTAGTTAGGTGGTTTAGTTAGTTAGGTGGTGTAGTTAGTTAGGTGGTGTTAGTTAGTTAGGTGGTGTTAGTTAGTTAGGTAGGTGGTGTTAGTTAGGTGGTGTTAGTTAGGTGGTGTAGTTAGTTAGTTAGGTGGTGTTAGTTAGTTAGTTAGTTAGGTGGTGTAGTTAGTTAGTTAGTTAGGTGTATTTAGTTAGTTAGTTAGTTAGGTGGTGTAGTTAGTTAGTTAGTTAGGCTACCCTGTTCTCAGTAGACATGTCCATAATGAAACACAACCTCAGCGGTTAGGTGGTGGTGTAGTTAGTTAGTTAGGTGGTGTAGTTAGTTAGTTAGGTGGTGTAGTTAGTTAGTTTGTTAGTTAGGTGGTGTAGTTAGTTAGTTAGGTGGTGTAGTTAGTTAGTTAGTTAGTTAGGTGGTGTAGTTAGTTAGTTAGGTGGTGTAGTTAGTTATTTAGTTAGGTGGTGTAGTTAGTTAGTTAGGTGGTGTAGTTAGTTAGTTAGTTAGGTGTTGTAGTTAGTTAGTTAGTTAGGTGGTGTAGTTAGTTAGTTAGTTAGGTGGTGTAGTTAGTTAGTTAGTTAGGTGGTGTAGTTAGTTAGTTAGGTGGTGGTGTAGTTAGTTAGTTAGTTAGGTGGTGGTGTAGTTAGTTAGTTAGTTAGGTGGTGGTGTAGTTAGTTAGTTAGTTAGGTTACTCTGTTCTCAGTAGACATGTCCATAATGAAACACAACCTCAGCGGTTAGGTGGTGTAGTTAGTTAGTTAGGTGGTGTAGTTAGTTAGTTAGGTGGTGTAGTTAGTTAGTTAGTTAGTTAGGTTACTCTGTTCTCAGTAGACATGTCCATAATGAAACACAACCTCAGAAGTTAGGTGGTGTAGTTAGTTAGTTAGTTAGGTGGTGTAGTTAGTTAGTTAGTTAGGTGGTGTAGTTAGTTAGTTAGTTAGGTGGTGGTGGTGTAGTTAGTTAGTTAGTTAGGTGGTGGTGTAGTTAGTTAGTTAGTTAGGTTACTCTGTTCTCAGTAGACATGTCCATAATGAAACACAACCTCAGCGGTTAGGTGGTGTAGTTAGTTAGTTAGGTGGTGTAGTTAGTTAGTTAGTTAGGTGGTGTAGTTAGTTAGGTGGTGGTGTAGTTAGTTAGGTGGTGTTAGTTAGTTAGTTAGGTGGTGTAGTTAGTTAGTTAGGTGGTGTAGTTAGTTAGTTAGGTGGTGTAGTTAGTTAGTTAGTTAGTTAGGTTACTCTGTTCTCAGTAGACATGTCCATAATGAAACACAGCCTCAGCGGTTAGGTGGTGTAGTTAGTTAGTTAGTTAGGTGGTGTAGTTAGTTAGTTAGTTAGGTTGTGTAGTTAGTTAGTTAGTTAGTTAGTTAGGTTACCCTGTTCTCAGTAGACATGTCCATAATGAAACACTGCCTCAGCGGTTAGGTGGTGTAGTTAGTTAGTTAGTTAGTTAGTTAGGTGGTGTAGTTAGTTAGTTAGTTAGTTAGGTTACTCTGTTCCCAGTTGACATGTCCATAATGAAACACAGCCTCAGTGGTTAGGTGGTGTAGTTAGTTAGTTAGTTAGGTGGTGTAGTTAGTTAGTTAGTTAGGTGGTGTAGTTAGTTAGTTAGTTAGGTGGTGTAGTTAGTTAGTTAGTTAGTTAGTTAGGTTACTCTGTTCTCAGTAGACATGTCCATAATGAAACACAGCCTCAGTGGTTAGGTGGTGTAGTTAGTTAGTTAGTTAGTTAGGTGGTGTAGTTAGTTAGGTGGTGTAGTTAGTTAGTTAGTTAGTTAGTTAGGTGGTGTAGTTAGTTAGTTAGTTAGGTTACTCTGTTCTCAGTAGACATGTCCATAATGAAACACAACCTCAGCGGTTAGGTGGTGTAGTTAGTTAGTTAGTTAGTTAGGTGGTGTAGTTAGTTAGTTAGGTGGTGTAGTTAGTTAGTTAGGTGGTGTAGTTAGTTAGTTAGTTAGGTTACTCTGTTCTCAGTAGACATGTCCATAATGAAACACAACCTCAGCGGTTAGGTGGTGTAGTTAGTTAGTTAGGTGGTGTAGTTAGTTAGTTAGTTAGGTGGTGGTGTAGTTAGTTAGTTAGTTAGGTGGTGTAGTTAGTTAGTTAGGTGGTGTAGTTAGTTAGTTAGTTAGGTTACTCTGTTCTCAGTAGACATGTCCATAATGAAACACAGCCTCAGCGGTTAGGTGGTGTAGTTAGTTAGTTAGGTGGTGTAGTTAGTTAGTTAGTTAGGTGGTGGTGTAGTTAGTTAGTTAGTTAGGTGGTGTAGTTAGTTAGTTAGGTGGTGTAGTTAGTTAGTTAGTTAGGTGGTGTAGTTAGTTAGTTAGGTGGTGGTGTAGTTAGTTAGTTAGTTAGGTGGTGTAGTTAGTTAGTTAGTTAGTTAGGTGGTGTAGTTAGTTAGTTAGGTGGTGTAGTTAGTTAGTTAGTTAGGTTACTCTGTTCTCAGTAGACATGTCCATAATGAAACACAGCCTCAGCGGTTAGGTGGTGTAGTTAGTTAGTTAGTTAGGTGGTGTAGTTAGTTAGTTAGTTAGGTGGTGTAGTTAGTTAGTTAGGTGGTGTAGTTAGTTAGTTAGTTAGTTAGGTGGTGTAGTTAGTTAGTTAGTTAGTTAGGTGGTGTAGTTAGTTAGTTAGTTAGGTGGTGTAGTTAGTTAGTTAGTTAGGTGGTGTAGTTAGTTAGTTAGTTAGTTAGGTGGTGTAGTTAGTTAGTTAGTTAGTTAGGTGGTGTAGTTAGTTAGGTGGTGTAGTTAGTTAGTTAGTTAGGTTACTCTGTTCTCAGTAGACATGTCCATAATGAAACACAACCTCAGCGGTTAGGTGGTGTAGTTAGTTAGTTAGTTAGGTGGTGGTGTAGTTAGTTAGGTGGTGTAGTTAGTTAGTTAGTTAGGTGGTGGTGTAGTTAGTTAGTTAGTTAGGTGGTGTAGTTAGTTAGTTAGGTGGTGTAGTTAGTTAGTTAGTTAGGTGGTGTAGTTAGTTAGTTAGTTAGTTAGTTAGGTTACTCTGTTCTCAGTAGACATGTCCATAATGAAACACAACCTCAGCGGTTAGGTGGTGTAGTTAGTTAGTTAGTTAGGTGGTGGTGTAGTTAGTTAGTTAGGTGGTGTAGTTAGTTAGTTAGTTAGGTGGTGTAGTTAGTTAGTTAGTTAGGTGGTGGTGTAGTTAGTTAGTTAGGTGGTGTAGTTAGTTAGTTAGTTAGGTGGTGTAGTTAGTTAGTTAGGTGGTGGTGTAGTTAGTTAGTTAGTTAGTTAGGTGGTGTAGTTAGTTAGTTAGGTGGTGTAGTTAGTTAGGTGGTGTTAGTTAGTTAGTTAGGTGGTGTAGTTAGTTAGTTAGTTAGTTAGGTGGTGTAGTTAGTTAGGTCGTGTAGTTAGTTAGTTAGTTAGTTAGGTGGTGGTGTAGTTAGTTAGTTAGGTGGTGTAGTTAGTTTAGTTAGGTGGTGTAGTTAGTTAGTTAGTTAGGTGGTGGTGTAGTTAGTTAGTTAGGTGGTGTAGTTAGTTAGTTAGTTAGGTGGTGTAGTTAGTTAGTTAGTTAGGTGGTGGTGTAGTTAGTTAGTTAGTTAGGTGGTGGTGTAGTTAGTTAGTTAGGTGGTGTAGTTAGTTAGGTGGTGTTAGTTAGTTAGTTAGTTAGTTAGTTAGTTAGGTGGTGTAGTTCGTTAGTTAGTTAGTTAGGTGGTGTAGTTAGTTAGGTGGTGTAGTTAGTTAGTTAGTTAGGTGGTGTAGTTAGTTAGTTAGGTGGTGTAGTTAGTTAGTTAGTTAGGTGGTGTAGTTAGTTAGTTAGTTAGGTGGTGTAGTTAGTTAGTTAGGTGGTGTAGTTAGTTAGTTAGTTAGTTAGTTAGGTGGTGTAGTTAGTTAGTTAGGTGGTGTAGTTAGTTAGTTAGGTGGTGTAGTTAGTTAGGTAGTTAGTTAGGTGGTGTAGTTAGTTAGTTAGTTAGGTGGTGTAGTTAGTTAGTTAGTTAGTTAGGTGGTGTAGTTAGTTAGTTAGTTAGTTAGGTGGTGTAGTTAGTTAGTTAGTTAGGTGGTGTAGTTAGTTAGTTAGTTAGGTGGTGTAGTTAGTTAGTTAGTTAGTTAGTTAGGTGGTGTAGTTAGTTAGTTAGTTAGTTAGTTAGGTGGTGTAGTTAGTTAGTTAGTTAGGTGGTGGTGTAGTTAGTTAGTTAGTTAGGTTACTCTGTTCTCAGTAGACATGTCCATAATGAAACACAGCCTCAGCGGGCGCCAGTCCATCCAACAGCACAGCAGCAGTTTGTTCTGAGTCCTGTCAGCTTCCTCTTTTTCCTTCTCCCCCTGTGAGAGCGTGCGTGCGTGTGTGTGTGTGTGTGTGTGTGTGGACTGCTTACCAATTGGCCCTTACATACACTGTGCTTCAATGCTGGAAGGATGGACTGGAAGCAGAGCGACGTCGGGAGGTTGGATCGTAAATGAAGGGAGCGCTGGGGTTCTGTGTGGAGCAGGAACAGATTGTCTGACTGGAAGGCCTCAGGGTCTTATGGAGTTGGGTAGTATGCAGGCTCCTCTGCTCTTCTTTCTCTCTCTCCCCTCTGCTCTTCTCTCTCTCTCTCTCCCTTCTGCTCTTCTCTCTCTCTCTCTCCCTTCTGCTCTTCTTCTCTCTCTCCCCTCTGCCCTTCTTCTCTCTCTCTGTCTCTCTCTGCTCTTCTCTTTCCCCTCTCTGCACTTCTCTCTCTCATCTGCTCTTCTCTCTCTCCGCTTCTCTCTCTCTGCTCTTCTCTCTCTCCTCTCCTCTCTGCTCTTCTCTCTCTCTCCTCTCTGCTCTTTTCTCTCTCTCTCTCTCTCTCCTATTTGCTCCTCTCTCTCTCTCTCCTATTTGCTCCTCTCTCTCTCTCCTATTTGCTCTTCTCTCTCTCTCCTCTCTGCTCTTCTCTCTCTCTCCTCTCTTCTCTCTCTCTCTCTCTGAAAGTGACTGTCTCCACTCTCTCTTTCTCCCCTCTCTCTGGGTTTCTCTCACTCTCAACTTCAATTTCAATTTAAGTGCTTTATTGTCATGGGAAACATATGTTTATTTTGTCAAAGCAAGTGAAGTAGATAATAAACAAAAGTAAAATTAACATATTAACGGTAAACATTACACTCACAGAAGTTACAAAATAATAAAGACATTACAAATGTAATATTATATATATATTTATATATATATACAGTGTTGTAACGATGTGCAAATAGTTAAAGTACACAAGGGAAAATAAATAAACATAAATATGGGTTGTATTTACAATGGTGTTTGTTCTTCACTGGTTGCCCTTTTCTCGTGGCAACAGGTCACAAATCTTGCTGCTGTGATGGCACACTGTGGAATTTCACCCAGTAGATATGGGAGTTTATCAAGATGGGATTTGTTTTCGAATTCTTTGTGGATCTGTGTTATCTGAGGGAAAATTTGTCTCTCTAATATGGTCATACATTGGACAGGAGGTTAGGAAGTGCAACTCAGTTTCCACCTAATTTTGTGGGCAGTGAGCACATAGCCTGTCTTCTCTTGAGAGCCATGTCTGCCTTTCTCAATAGCAAGGCTATGCTCACTGAGTCTGTACATAGTCAAATGATGATGCTTACTGTCTAATACTACAGCCCACATGCTCCTTACTGTCTAGTGATCTGGGGGCTCGAACGTGAACAGCTTCAGTGGGTTTATTGGCTCCCTAACTAACGTTATCTAATCCTCTGTAATAAAGCCCTTCTAAGACTCGGAGCTTCTCTCTGTCAATTCAGCCCGTTTATGGGGAGTTCCAGAATGTTCTCTCCTGGTTGTGATGTAACAATGCCAAGATGGTGATTGACAGTTCTAGCTCTCCTGGTTGTGATGTAACAATGCCAAGATGGTGATTGACAGTTCTAGCTCTCCTGGCAGTGATGTAACAATGCCAAGATGGTGATTGACAGTTCTAGCTCTCCTGGTTGTGATGTAACAATGCCAAGATGGTGATTGACAGTTCTAGCTCTCCTGGCAGTGATGTAACAATGCCAAGATGGTGATTGACAGTTCTAGCTCTCCTGGCAGTGATGTAACAATGCCAAGATGGTGATTGACAGTTCTAGCTCTCCTGGTTGTGATGTAACAATGCCAAGATGGTGATTGACAGTTCTAGCTCTCCTGGGTGTGATGTAACAATGCCAAGATGGTGATTGACAGTTCTAGCTCTCCTGGCAGTGATGTAACAATGCCAAGATGGTGATTGACAGTTCTAGCTCTCCTGGTTGTGATGTAACAATGCCAAGATGGTGATTGACAGTTCTAGCTCTCCTGGGTGTGATGTAACAATGCCAAGATGGTGATTGACAGTTCTAGCTCTCCTGGCAGTGATGTAACAATGCCAAGATGGTGATTGACAGTTCTAGCTCTCCTGGCAGTGATGTAACAATGCCAAGATGGTGATTGACAGTTCTAGCTCTCCTGGCAGTGATGTAACAATGCCAAGATGGTGATTGACAGTTCTAGCTCTCCTGGTTGTGATGTAACAATGCCAAGATGGTGATTGACAGTTCTAGCTCTCCTGGCAGTGATGTAACAATGCCAAGATGGTGATTGACAGTTCTAGCTCTCCTGGTTGTGATGTAACAATGCCAAGATGGTGATTGACAGTTCTAGCTCTCCTGGCAGTGATGTAACAATGCCAAGATGGTGATTGACAGTTCTAGCTCTCCTGGCAGTGATGTAACAATGCCAAGATGGTGATTGACAGTTCTAGCTCTCCTGGTTGTGATGTAACAATGCCAAGATGGTGATTGACAGTTCTAGCTCTCCTGGGTGTGATGTAACAATGCCAAGATGGTGATTGACAGTTCTAGCTCTCCTGGGTGTGATGTAACAATGCCAAGATGGTGATTGACAGTTCTAGCTCTCCTGGGTGTGATGTAACAATGCCAAGATGGTGATTGACAGTTCTAGCTCTCCTGGCAGTGATGTAACAATGCCAAGATGGTGATTGACAGTTCTAGCTCTCCTGGCAGTGATGTAACAATGCCAAGATGGTGATTGACAGTTCCATTTTACCCGGTGTTCTAAATCCTCGTGTTTACTTTCCCCTTTTTTAAAAAGAAACACACGAACTGGACAAGTAGATGCGCAATGGTTTATTGTCATTGTAGTTTAATTAGCACGTTTTTGGTGCTAAACTATGTAGAATATTGGCCTGTTGGAAACTACAACTCCCTACTACATCGCACAGTTCGGGCTTGATCTGGTTTTTGTCTAGAGAAACGGTGCACACAGAAAAAAAGTTACCAACATTTCAGTTCATCGCTCAGCACTGTTACCAACTACAGATCCCAGCATGCAGTGCTAGAAGCTGAGCCCACTACCTCCCGGTAGCAGCGGGTCCCAGCCAACTACCTCTCCAGAGCTGTGCAGGGAGGAGAACAGCACAGCAGGCCCAGTGTTTCTGAGCTGGGGTCTCTCTAGTCCCACAGACAGCAGAGTAGCTGGAGCTCTGACTGTAGAGAGGGAGCATAGATCTGTGGAGCTAGCTGGAGATATCTCTCTCTGAGGGAGCTTAACGGGGTCTGGAGCTCGCTGGAGATATCTCTCTGTTGAGGGAGTTTAACAGGGTCTGGAGCTAGCTGGAGATATCTCTCTGTTGAGGGAGTTTAACAGGGTCTGGAGCTAGCTGGAGATATCTCTGAGGGAGCTTAACGGGGTCTGGAGCTCGCTGGAGATATCTCTCTGTTGAGGGAGTTTAACAGGGTCTGGAGCTAGCTGGAGATATCTCTGAGGGAGCTTAACGGGGTCTGGAGCTAGCTGGAGATATCTCTCTGTTGGGGGAGCTTAACTGGGTCTGGAGCTAGCTGGAGATATCTCTGAGGGAGCTTAACGGGGTCTGGAGCTAGCTGGAGATATCTCTCTGTTGGGGGAGCTTAACTGGGTCTGGAGCTAGCTGGAGATATCTCTCTGAGGGAGCTTAACAGAGTGGAGCTAGCTAGCTTCTCTGTTGTTACCCTCAGTCAAAGCCAGACTCATTTCCTATTTGATGCCTTCCAACAGTGAGTTATGCTCCTCCCACTGAGCCAACGGGAGTCCTGTACTTCTTAAAAGGAGAGATCTCTAAAGCACCCTGGTTACAAGGAGAGGATGGTCTGGGAGTTGGTGTTTTTGAATGATGTTTGTCTTTCAGTCCGTTTTCTACATGGATGAGAGGGTTGATGACTTGGGAATGTTGAGGTTTCCCCTGATGAACACATGAAGTTTGCCCTGATAAACACATGAAGTTTCCCCTGATAAACACGTGACGTTTCCCCTGATAAACACGTGACGTTTCCCCTGATAAACACGTGACGTTTCCCCTGATAAACACGTGACGTTTCCCCTGATAAACACGTGACGTTTCCCCTGATAAACACGTGACGTTTCCCCTGATAAACACGTGACGTTTCCCCTGATAAACACGTGACGTTTCCCCTGATAAACACGTGACGTTTCCCCTGATAAACACGTGACGTTTCCCCTGATAAACACGTGACGTTTCCCCTGATAAACACGTGACGTTTCCCCTGATAAACACGTGACGTTTCCCCTGATAAACACATGACGTTTCCCCTGATAAACACATGACGTTTCCCCTGATAAACACATGAAGTTTCCCCTGATAAACACGTGAAGTTTCCCCTGATAAACACGTGACGTTTCCCCTGATAAACACGTGACGTTTCCCCTGATAAACACGTGACGTTTCC
>NC_048582.1:2188321-2215821 GCF_013265735.2 Oncorhynchus mykiss | reverse complement strand
GGCCGGGCCGCTGTCTCTTAGTTACAACGTGGTCCCGGGCCGAGAGGAAGGCACTGAAGGCTGTCATTGTGCTGATGGAGAGCCTGTTATCCTCCGTTCCTCTCCTCCGCTCCTCTCCTCTGTTCCTCTCCTCTGTTCCTCTCCTCCGTTCCTCTCCTCCGTTCCTCTCCTCCGTTCCTCTCCTCCGTTCCTCTCCTCTGTTCCTCTCCTCCGTACCTCTCCTCCGTTCCTCTCTTCCGTTCCTCTCCTCCGTTCCTCTCCTCCGTTCCTCTCCTCCGTTCCTCTCCTCTGTTCCTCTCCTCTGTTCCTCTCCTCTGTTCCTCTCCTCTGTTCCTCTCCTCCGTTCCTCTCCTCTGTTCCTCTCCTCTGTTCCTCTCCTCCGTTCCTCTCCTCCGTTCCTCTCCACTGTTCCTCTCCTCCGTTCCTCTCCTCCGCTCCTCTCCTCTGTTCCTCTCCTCTGTTCCTCTCCTCTGTTCCTCTCCACTGTTCCTCTCCTCCGTTCCTCTCCTCCGTTCCTCTCCTCCGCTCCTCTCCTCTGTTCCTCTCCTCTGTTCCTCTCCTCCGTTCCTCTCCACTGTTCCTCTCCTCCGCTCCTCTCCTCCGTTCCTCTCCTCCGTTCCTCTCCTCTGTTCCTCTCCTCTGTTCCTCTCCTCCGTTCCTCTCCTCCGTTCCTCTCCTCCGTTCCTCTCCTCTGTTCCTCTCCTCCGTACCTCTCCTCCGTTCCTCTCTTCCGTTCCTCTCCTCCGTTCCTCTCCTCCGCTCCTCTCCTCTGTTCCTCTCCTCTGTTCCTCTCCTCCGTTCCTCTCCACTGTTCCTCTCCTCCGTTCCTCTCCTCCGTTCCTCTCCTCCGCTCCTCTCCTCCGTTCCTCTCCTCTGTTCCTCTCCTCCGCTCCTCTCCTCCGCTCCTCTCCTCCGTTCCTCTCCTCCGTTCCTCTCTTCCGTTCCTCTCCTCCGTTCCTCTCCTCCGCTCCTCTCCTCCGTTCCTCTCCTCTGTTCCTCTCCTCCGTTCCTCTCCACTGTTCCTCTCCTCCGTTCCTCTCCTCCGTTCCTCTCCTCCGCTCCTCTCCTCCGTTCCTCTCCTCTGTTCCTCTCCTCCGCTCCTCTCCTCCGTTCCTCTCCTCCGTTCCTCTCCTCCGTTCCTCTCCTCTGTTCCTCTCCTCTGTTCCTCTCCTCCGTTCCTCTCCTCCGTTCCTCTCCTCCGTTCCTCTCCTCTGCTCCTCTCCTCTGTTCCTCTCCTCTGTTCCTCTCCTCCGTTCCTCTCCACTGTTCCTCTCCTCCGTTCCTCTCCTCCGTTCCTCTCCTCCGCTCCTCTCCTCCGTTCCTCTCCTCTGTTCCTCTCCTCCGCTCCTCTCCTCCGTTCCTCTCCTCCGTTCCTCTCCTCCGTTCCTCTCCTCTGTTCCTCTCCTCTGTTCCTCTCCTCCGCTCCTCTCCTCCGTTCCTCTCCTCCGTTCCTCTCCTCCGTTCCTCTCCTCCGTTCCTCTCCTCTGTTCCTCTCCTCCGTTCCTCTCCTCCGTTCCTCTCCTCCGTTCCTCTCCTCCGTTCCTCTCCTCTGTTCCTCTCCTCCGTTCCTCTCCTCTGTTCCTCTCCTCTGTTCTGTTTCCTTGGTGCCACTCGGTCTCTGATGATGGAGAGGGTATTATAATGTACTGCTCCCTCCCTTCTCTCATCCTTCCCTCTCCTCCGCTCTGTAATTTTGGACACCCCCCCCCCCCCACCCCACCCCCCTCTCTCATCTCTGATGATGTTAAAAATTGCAGGGCCGTGGTTTTGTCTTTCAATAATGCACTGCTTAAGAGGCTTTCATGAAGCCTCCACTGCCTGAGCTCTATGCTGGCAGGCTCCAGTCTACAAATAGCTGAATCACAGTACAGGGAGAAACAGAGAGTGAGAGAGAGAATCAGGGAGGGAGAGAGAGAGATTCAGGGAGGAGAGAGAGAGGTTCAGGGAGGGAGAGAGAGAGGTTCAGGGAGGAGAGAGAGAGGTTCAGGGAGGGAGAGAGAGAGGTTCAGGGAGGGAGAGAGAGAGGTTCAGGGAGGGAGAGAGAGAGGTTCAGGGAGGGAGAGAGAGAGAGGTTCAGGGAGGGAGAGAGAAAGGTTCAGGGAGGGAGAGAGAGAGGTTCAGGGAGGGAGAGAGAGGTTCAGGGAGGGAGAGAGAGAGGTTCAGGGAGGGAGAGAGAGAGGTTCAGGGAGGGAGAGAGAGAGGTTCAGGGAGGGAGAGAGAGAGGTTCAGGGAGGGAGAGAGAGAGGTTCAGGGAGGGAGAGAGAGAGGTTCAGGGAGGGAGAGAGAGAGGTTCAGGGAGGGAGAGAGAGAGGTTCAGGGAGGGAGAGAGGTTCAGGGAGGGAGAGAGAGGTTCAGGGAGGGAGAGAGAGGTTCAGGGAGGGAGAGGGAGAGGTTCAGGGAAGGAGAGGGAGAGGTTCAGGGAGGGAGAGAGAGCGGTTCAGGGAGGGAGAGAGAGCGGTTCAGGGAGGGAGAGAGAGCGGTTCAGGGAGGGAGAGAGAGCGGTTCAGGGAGGGAGAGAGAGCGGTTCAGGGAGGGAGAGAGAGCGGTTCAGGGAGGGAGAGAGAGCGGTTCAGGGAGGGAGAGCGAGCGGTTCAGGGAGGGAGAGGGAGAGGTTCAGGGAGGGAGAGGTTCAGGGAGGGAGAGAGAGGTTCAGGGAGGGAGAGAGAGGTTCAGGGAGGGAGAGAGAGAGGTTCAGGGAGGGAGAGAGAGAGGTTCAGGGAGGGAGAGAGAGAGGTTCAGGGAGGGAGAGAGAGAGCGGTTCAGGGAGGGAGAGAGAGCGGTTCAGGGAGGGAGAGAGAGCGGTTCAGGGAGGGAGAGAGAGCGGTTCAGGGAGGGAGAGAGAGCGGTTCAGGGAGGGAGAGGGAGAGGTTCAGGGAGGGAGAGGTTCAGGGAGGGAGAGGTTCAGGGAGGGAGAGAGAGGTTCAGGGAGGGAGAGAGAGAGGTTCAGGGAGGGAGAGAGAGAGGTTCAGGGAGGGAGAGAGAGAGGTTCAGGGAGGGAGAGAGAGAGGTTCAGGGAGGGAGAGAGAGGTTCAGGGAGGGAGAGAGAGGTTCAGGGAGGGAGAGAGAGGTTCAGGGAGGGAGAGAGAGGTTCAGGGAGGGGGAGAGAGAGGTTCAGGGAGGGAGAGGGAGAGGTTCAGGGAGGGAGAGAGAGCGGTTCAGGGAGGGAGAGAGAGCGGTTCAGGGAGGGGGAGAGAGCGGTTCAGGGAGGGGGAGAGAGCGGTTCAGGGAGGGAGAGAGAGCGGTTCAGGGAGGGAGAGAGAGCGGTTCAGGGAGGGAGAGAGAGCGGTTCAGGGAGGGAGAGAGAGCGGTTCAGGGAGGGAGAGAGAGCGGTTCAGGGAGGGAGAGAGAGCGGTTCAGGGAGGGAGAGAGAGCGGTTCAGGGAGGGAGAGAGAGCGGTTCAGGGAGGGAGAGAGAGCGGTTCAGGGAGGGAGAGAGAGCGGTTCAGGGAGGTAGAGAGAGCGGTTCAGTGAGGGAGAGAGAGCGGTTCAGGGAGGGAGAGAGAGAGGTTCAGGGAGGGAGAGAGAGGTTCAGGGAGGGAGAGAGAGGTTCAGGGAGGGAGAGAGAGGTTCAGGGAGGGAGAGGGAGAGGTTCAGGGAAGGAGAGGGAGAGGTTCAGGGAGGGAGAGAGAGCGGTTCAGGGAGGGAGAGAGAGCGGTTCAGGGAGGGAGAGAGAGCGGTTCAGGGAGGGAGAGAGAGCGGTTCAGGGAGGGAGAGAGAGCGGTTCAGGGAGGTAGAGAGAGCGGTTCAGTGAGGGAGAGAGAGCGGTTCAGGGAGGGAGAGAGAGCGGTTCAGGGAGGGAGAGAGAGCGGTTCAGGGAGGGAGAGGGAGAGGTTCAGGGAGGGAGAGGTTCAGGGAGGGAGAGAGAGGTGTTCAGGGAGGGAGAGAGAGAGGTTCAGGGAGGGAGAGAGAGATTCAGGGAGGGACAGAGAGAGATTCAGGGAGGGACAGAGAGAGATTCAGGGAGGGACAGAGAGAGATTCAGGGAGGGACAGAGAGATTCAGGGAGGGTTGAGAGAGATTCAGAGAGGGAGTGAGAGATTCAGGGAGGGACAGAGAGAGATTCAGGGAGGGACAGAGAGAGATTCAGGGAGGGACAGAGAGAGATTCAGGGAGGGACAGAGAGAGATTCAGGGAGGGACAGAGAGAGATTCAGGGAGGGACAGAGAGAGATTCAGGGAGGGAGAGCGAGATTCAGGGAGGGGGAGAGAGATTCAGGGAGAGAGAGAGAGATTCAGGGAGGGGGAGAGAGATTCAGGGAGAGGGAGAGAGATTCAGGGAGAGAGAGAGAGATTCAGGGAGGGGGAGAGAGATTCAGGGAGGGGGAGAGAGAGATTCAGGGAGGGGGAGAGAGATTCAGGGAGAGGGAGAGAGAGATTCAGGGAGAGGGAGAGAGAGATTCAGGGAGAGAGAGAGAGATTCAGGGAGGGAGAGAGAGATTCAGAGAGGGCGTGAGAGATTCAGGGAGAGAGAGAGAGATTCAGGGAGGGAGAGAGAAAATGGCTGAAATCAACAAAAACAAAAACAAAAAGTTATCCAAATGAAACTGTCTGTTAGGAGGTTAACTCTCTTCAACCTGAGAACGTGGAACCTTCTGGAGTCTGACCTTGTTCAAACCGACGAGCTGTCTGCTGGTGAAGGTCACTCCAGGGCTGTCTGCTGGTGAAGGTCACTCCAGGGCTGTCTGCTGGTGAAGGTCACTCCAGGGCTGTCTGCTGGTGTGAAGAGACTTATCTACATCCTGAAGGTCACTCCAGGGCTGTCTGCTGGTGTGAAGAGACTTATCTAGATCCTGAAGGTCACTCCAGGGCTGTCTGCTGGTGTGAAGAGACTTCTCTCGATCCTGAAGGTCACTCCAGGGCTGTCTGCTGGTGTGAAGAGACTTATCTAGATCCTGAAGGTCACTCCAGGGCTGTCTGCTGGTGTGAAGAGACTTATCTAGATCCTGAAGGTCACTCCAGGGCTGTCTGCTGGTGTGAAGAGACTTATCTAGATCCTGAAGGTCACTCCAGGGCTGTCTGCTGGTGTGAAGAGACTTATCTAGATCCTGAAGGTCACTCCAGGGCTGTCTGCTGGTGTGAAGAGACTTATCTAGATCCTGAAGGTCACTCCAGGGCTGTCTGCTGGTGTGAAGAGACTTATCTAGATCCTGAAGGTCACTCCAGGGCTGTCTGCTGGTGTGAAGAGACTTATCTAGATCCTGAAGGTCACTCCAGGGCTGTCTGCTGGTGTGAAGAGACTTATCTAGATCCTGAAGGTCACTCCAGGGCTGTCTGCTGGTGTGCAGAGACTTATCTCGATCCTGAAGGTCACTCCAGGGCTGTCTGCTGGTGTGAAGAGACTTATCTCGATCCTGAAGGTCACTCCAGGGCTGTCTGCTGGTGTGCAGAGACTTATCTCGATCCTGAAGGTCACTCCAGGGCTGTCTGCTGGTGTGCAGAGACTTATCTCGATCCTGAAGGTCACTCCAGGGCTGTCTGCTGGTGTGAAGAGACTTATCTCGATCCTGAAGGTCACTCCAGGGCTGTCTGCTGGTGTGAAGAGACTTATCTAGAGCCTGAAGGTCACTCCAGGGCTGTCTGCTGGTGTGAAGAGACTTATCTCGATCCTGAAGGTCACTCCAGGGCTGTCTGCTGGTGTGAAGAGACTTATCTAGATCCTGAAGGTCACTCCAGGGCTCCCTACATTGATGAACTGTCTGCTGGTGTGAAGAGACTTATCTAGATCCTGAAGGTCACTCCAGGGCTCCCTACTGTGATGGGCTGTCTGCTGGTGTGCAGAGACTTATCTAGATCCTGAAGGTCACTCCAGGGCTCCCGACAGTGATGAGCTGTCTGCTGGTGTGAAGAGACTTATCTAGATCCGGAAGGTCACTCCAGGGCTGTCTGCTGGTGTGAAGAGACTTATCTCGATCCTGAAGGTCACTCGATCCTGAAGGGCTCCCTACTGTGATGGTCTGTGTCCCACATGCCAACCTATATGTTTTAAACGCGAAGAAAAACTATTTAAATGATGTATGAATTCACAATGCAGATATGGCCCTGTGTATGACCACTAGAGTTCAATCTACCACAGTTGGGGCAACCTACCAGGCGGCGTCAGGGCTTACCTACCAGGCGGCGTCGGGGCTTACCAACCAGGCGGCGCCGGGGCTTACCAACCAGGCGGCGCCGGGGCTTACCAACCAGGCGGCGCCGGGGCTTACCTACCAGGCGGCGCCGGGGCTTACCAACCAGGCGGCGCCGGGGCTTACCAACCAGGCGGCGCCGGGGCTAACCAACCAGGCGGCGCCGGGGCTAACCAACCAGGCGGCGCCGGGGCTTACCAACCAGGCGGCGCCGGGGCTTACCAACCAGGCGGCGCCGGGGCTTACCAACCAGGCGGCGCCGGGGCTTACCTACCAGGCGGCGCCGGGGCTTACCTACCAGGCGGCGCCGGGGCTTACCAACCAGGCGGCGCCGGGGCTTACCAACCAGGCGGCGTTCACCTTACTGCTGTACTACTCCCACTTAGCAACGATGGTAGTTTATGCTGTTTTTAGGTTTCACACCACTAATTCCCTGTATATTGCCATACTTTTGACCATGGCCCGTAGGGTGTGTCCCAAATGGCATCCTACCTGGGGCCGTGATGAAGTTTCTGGCCACCCTCTCCTCACTCAAAAGGCACTTTTTGTTGTTGCTCTGGACTCGGCTTCACAGGCTGTCCGCGTTCCCCAGCGGGCCGAACAACCGACTGATCATTAAAGAACACATTTCTGGACCATCAAGAATGAAGTGGGATTCCTGAGTGAATCGTCGTAGGTTAATGCCGTTTTGGCACGTACCACATCAACCTGCCAAGCTTCACACCTGCGGGGAAATTGGGATGGGAGGAAAATAATTGGGATGGAGAGTCGGAGTGCGAGAGTGAGAGAGAGAGAGAGACAGCGTGAGAGAGGGGCAGAGAGGTGAAGAGAGAGACAAGGTGAGGTGAAGAGAGAGACAAGGTGAGGTGGGAGAGAGACACGGGGTGGGAGAGAGACAAGGGGTGGGAGAGAGAGAGACTGGGTGAGAGACGGGGTGAGAGGTGAAGAGAGAGACGGGTGAGAGGTGAAGAGAGAGACGGGGTGAGAGGTGAAGAGAGAGACGGGATGAGAGGTGATGAGAGAGACGGGGTGAGAGGTGAAGAGAGAGACGGGGTGAGAGGTGAAGAGAGAGACGGGGTGAGAGGTGAAGAGAGAGACGGGGTGAGGTGAAGAGAGAGACGGGGTGAGATGTGAAGAGAGACGGGGTGAGAGGTGAAGAGAGACGGGGTGAGAGAGAGACTGGGTGAGAGGTGAAGAGAGAGATGGGGTGAGAGGTGAAGAGAGACACGGGGTGAGAGAGAGAGACTGGGTGAGAGGTGAAGAGAGACACAGGGTGGGAGAGAGAGACGGGGTGGGAGAGAGAGACGGGGTGGGAGAGAGAGACGGGTTGAGAGGTGGAGACACGGGGTGGGAGAGATGGATCAACACTACAGGGGTTATTAATATGGACCAACACTACAGGGGTTATAAATATGGACCAACACTACAGGGGTTATAACTATGGACCAACACTACAGGGGTTATTAATATGGACCAACACTACAGGGGTTATTAATATGGACCAACACTACAGGGGTTATTAATATGGACCAACACTACAGGGGTTATTAATATGGACCAACACTACAGGGGTTATAAATATGGACCAACACTACAGGGGTTATTAATATGGACCAACACTACAGGGGTTATTAATATGGACCAACACTACAGGGGTTATTAATATGGACCAACACTACAGGGGTTATTAATATGGACCAACACTACAGGGGTTATTAATATGGACCAACACTACAGGGGTTATTAATATGGACCAACACTACAGGGGTTATTACAGGGTGGGGGGTTGTAGTATATTAGGGCAGGAAGAGACGGGGTCGGGGGTTGTAGTATATTAGGGCAGGAAGAGACGGGGTCGGGGGTTGTAGTATATTAGGGCAGGAAGAGACGGGGTGGGGGTTGTAGTATATTAGGGGAGGAAGAGACGGGGTGGGGGTTGTAGTATATTAGGGGAGGAAGAGACGGGGTCGGGGGTTGTAGTATATTAGGGGAGGAAGAGACGGGGTCGGGGGTTGTAGTATATTAGGGCAGGAAGAGACGGGGTCGGGGGTTGTAGTATATTAGGGCAGGAAGAGACGGGGTGGGGGTTGTAGTATATTAGGGGAGGAAGAGACGGGGTGGGGGTTGTAGTATATTAGGGGAGGAAGAGACGGGGTGGGGGTTGTAGTATATTAGGGGAGGAAGAGACGGGGTGGGGGTTGTAGTATATTAGGGGAGGAAGAGACGGGGTGGGGGTTGTAGTATATTAGGGCAGGAAGAGACGGGGTCGGGGGTTGTAGTATATTAGGGCAGGAAGAGACGGGGTGGGGGTTGTAGTATATTAGGGGAGGAAGAGACGGGGTCGGGGGTTGTAGTATATTAGGGCAGGAAGAGACGGGGTCGGGGGTTGTAGTATATTAGGGCAGGAAGAGACGGGGTGGGGGTTGTAGTATATTAGGGGAGGAAGAGACGGGGTGGGGGTTGTAGTATATTAGGGCAGGAAGAGACGGGGTGGGGGGTTGTAGTATATTAGGGGAGGAAGAGACGGGGTGGGGGTTGTAGTATATTAGGGGAGGAAGAGACTGGGTGGGGGTTGTAGTATATTAGGGGAGGAAGAGACGGGGTGGGGGTTGTAGTATATTAGGGGAGGAAGAGACGGGGTGGGGGGTTGTAGTATATTAGGGGAGGAAGAGACGGGGTGGGGGTTGTAGTATATTAGGGGAGGAAGAGACGGGGTCGGGGGTTGTAGTATATTAGGGGAGGAAGAGACGGGGTCGGGGGTTGTAGTATATTAGGGCAGGAAGAGACGGGGTCGGGGGTTGTAGTATATTAGGGCAGGAAGAGACGGGGTGGGGGTTGTAGTATATTAGGGGAGGAAGAGACGGGGTGGGGGTTGTAGTATATTAGGGGAGGAAGAGACGGGGTGGGGGTTGTAGTATATTAGGGGAGGAAGAGACGGGGTGGGGGTTGTAGTATATTAGGGGAGGAAGAGACGGGGTGGGGGTTGTAGTATATTAGGGCAGGAAGAGACGGGGTCGGGGGTTGTAGTATATTAGGGCAGGAAGAGACGGGGTGGGGGTTGTAGTATATTAGGGGAGGAAGAGACGGGGTCGGGGGTTGTAGTATATTAGGGCAGGAAGAGACGGGGTCGGGGGTTGTAGTATATTAGGGCAGGAAGAGACGGGGTGGGGGTTGTAGTATATTAGGGGAGGAAGAGACGGGGTGGGGGTTGTAGTATATTAGGGCAGGAAGAGACGGGGTGGGGGGTTGTAGTATATTAGGGGAGGAAGAGACGGGGTGGGGGTTGTAGTATATTAGGGGAGGAAGAGACTGGGTGGGGGTTGTAGTATATTAGGGGAGGAAGAGACGGGGTGGGGGTTGTAGTATATTAGGGGAGGAAGAGACGGGGTGGGGGGTTGTAGTATATTAGGGGAGGAAGAGACGGGGTGGGGGTTGTAGTATATTAGGGCAGGAAGAGACTGGGTGGGGGTTGTAGTATATTAGGGGAGGAAGAGACGGGGTGGGGGTTGTAGTATATTAGGGGAGGAAGAGACGGGGTGGGGGTTGTAGTATATTAGGGCAGGAAGAGACTGGGTCGGGGGTTGTAGTGTTTTAGGGCCTCTACTGTCTGAGCTGTCCTTTAAATGTCCCATCAATTCCCTGAGCAGGTCTGACATTTACCTGATTCCCCATGATGTCCCTTCTGCATGTTTTTCCAGAGGCTGTATGGTCAGCAGTGGGACATGATTGAATTCAGAATTGATTCACGGCATTGACGAGACAAGTCTAATTAAGCTACCAGGAATGGTTGGCTTTAAAAACGTGGGTGGAACTGAACTTTTCACAACAACAAAAACAGAATAATCATTATATTTATCTCACCGCAGGTCTCTCTCTCTCTCTGTTCTGAGGACAGAAAACACCCCAGATTCACATCTGGTCAATACATACATCATATGGTCCATAAGAGGACGACACGTCCAAATGTAATCTGAGGGAAATATGTCTCTCTAATATGGTCATACATTGGGCAGGAGGTTAGGAAGTGCAGCTCAGTTTCCACCTCATTTTGTGGGCAGTGAGCACATAGCCTGTCTTCTCTTGTGAGCCATGTCTGCCTACGGCGGCCTTTCTCAATAGCAAGGCTATGCTCACTGAGTCTGTACATAGTCAAAGCTTTCCTTAATTTTGGGTCAGTCACAGTGGTCAGGTATTCTGCCGCTGTGTACTCTCTGTTTAGGGCCAAATAGCATTCTAGTTTGGTCAGAGTTCTGTTAATTATTTAAAATTTATTTTTGTTTTCTCATGATTTTGTTGGGTCTAACTGAGCTGCTGTCCTGTGGCTCTGTGGGTTGTGTTTGTGAACAGAGCAGGGTTCGTCTCTCTGTAGGTGATGGCTTTGTTATGGAAGGTTTGTGAATCACTTCCTTTTAGGTGGTTGTAGAATTTAATTGCTATTTTCTGGATTTTGATCATTAGCAGGAATTGTCCTTATTTTGCTCTGCATGCATTATTTGGTGTTTTACGTTGTGCACGGAGGATATTTTAGCAGAATTCTGTATGCAGAGTGTCTCTCGCTCTGTCCGTCTCTCGCTCTCTCGCTCTCGTTCTCTCTCTCGCTCTCGTTCTCTCTCTCGCTCTCGTTCTCTCTCGCTCTTGTTCGCTCTCGCTCTCTCTCGCTCTCGCTCTCGTTCTCTCTCTCTCTCTCTCTCTCGCTCTCTCTCTCCCTCTCTCTCGCGCTCGCTCTCGCTCTCGCTCTCTCTCTCTCTCTCTCTCTCTCTCTCTCTCTCTCTCTCTCTCTCTCGTTCTCTCGTTCTCTCGTTCTCTCTCTCTCTCGTTCTCTCTCTCTCTCGTTCTCTCTCTCTCTCGTTCTCTCTCTCTCTCTCTCATTCTCTCTCTCTCTCTTTGTCGGTGAGAAAAGGGAGGGAGAAGACATAGTATGGAGCAGCTCAACTCCATGATTTAGACTCCAATCAGGGCCAGGGGGAAGGAGGTGCAGGGAAAGGCCTATTGTTTTATGGACCGAAGCTCAGAGACTCTCTGCCTGCCCACTGACAGAGCCAGCCAGCCCAGACTCCCCGGATGCTCCCCAAATCACACCCTATTCTCTCTATAGTGCACTCCTTTTGATCAGAGCCTCTAACGATCAGGTCTAAAGTAGTGTACTAAAATAGGGATTTAGGGTGCCATTTGGAATGCACAACGTCTCCCGAGTCCTCCGGAGTTAATTTATGACCGGGAGGCCACAACAGAGGAGCGGGAGAGAGGCACAACAGAGGAGAACACCTGTAGTAAAAAAGTTAAAACGTTGTTAAAATATATTTACGAAGCACTTCTGCAGCCCAGGTCGGGGAGTGTGTTCTGCTCACTGGTAAACCGTGATCTACAGCGAGCGGTCTGTTGAGAGAAACGCTCCCATCAGAGAGAACAGAAACAGGCTGCTAGCTCCTCCACTCCCACAACGGAGCTGCTATCGACCTCCACTCCCACAACGGAGCTGCTATCGACCTCCACTCCCACAACAGAGCTGCTATCTCCTCCACTCCCACAACGGAGCTGCTATCGACCTCCACTCCCACAACGGAGCTGCTATCGACCTCCACTCCCACAACGGAGCTGCTAGCTCCTCCACTCCCACAACGGAGCTGCTATTGACCTCCACTCCCACAACAGAGCTGCTATCGACCTCCACTCCCACAACGGAGCTGCTATCGCTTCCACTCCCACAACGGAGCTTCTATCGCTTCCACTCCCACAACGGAGCTGCTATCGACCTCCACTCCCACACAGCAGAGCTGCTATCGACCTCCACTCCCACACAGCAGAGCTGCTATCTCCTCCACTCCCACAACAGAGCTGCTATCGACCTCCACTCCCACAACAGAGCTGATATCGACCTCCACTCCCACAACAGAGCTGCTATCGCCTCCACTCCCACAACAGAGCTGCTATCGACCTCCACTCCCACAACAGAGCTGCTATCGCCTCCACTCCCACAACGGAGCTGCTATCACCTCCACTCCCACAACGGAGCTGCTATCGACCTCCACTCCCACAACGGAGCTGCTATCGCCTCCACTCCCACAACGAAGCTGCTATCGCCTCCACTCCCACAACAGAGATCCTATCTCCTCCACTCCCACAACAGAGCTGCTATCGCCTCTACTCCCACAACAGAGCTGCTATCGACCTCCACTCCCACAACAGAGCTGCTATCGCCTCCACTCCCACAACAGAGCTGCTATCGCCTCCACTCCCACAACAGAGCTGCTATCACCTCCACTCCCACAACAGAGCTGCTATCGACCTCCACTCCCACAACGGAGCTGCTATCGACCTCCACTCCCACAACGGAGCTGCTTTTGACCTCCACTCCCACAACAGAGCTGCTATCGCCTCCACTCCCACAACAGAGCTGCTATCGCCTCCATTCCCACAACAGAGCTGCTATCGACCTCCACTCCCACAACAGAGCTGCTATCGCCTCCACTCCCACAACAGAGCTGCTATCGACCTCCACTCCCACAACAGAGCTGCTATCGCCTCCACTCCCACAACGGAGCTGCTATCACCTCCACTCCCACAACGGAGCTGCTATCGACCTCCACTCCCACAACGGAGCTGCTATCGCCTCCACTCCCACAACGGAGCTGCTATCGCCTCCACTCCCACAACAGAGATCCTATCTCCTCCACTCCCACAACAGAGCTGCTATCGCCTCTACTCCCACAACAGAGCTGCTATCGACCTCCACTCCCACAACAGAGCTGCTATCGCCTCCACTCCCACAACAGAGCTGCTATCGCCTCCACTCCCACAACAGAGCTGCTATCACCTCCACTCCCACAACGGAGCTGCTATCGACCTCCACTCCCACAACGGAGCTGCTATCGACCTCCACTCCCACAACGGAGCTGCTATTGACCTCCACTCCCACAACAGAGCTGCTATCGCCTCCACTCCCACAACAGAGCTGCTATTGCCTCCACTCCCACAACAGAGCTGCTATCGCCTCCACTCCCACAACAGAGCTACCAGTGGTGGCCCTACTCCCTACCAGTGGTTGCCCTACCAGTGGTGGCCCTACCAGTGGTGGCCCTACCAGTGGTGGCCCTACTCCCTACCAGTGGTGGCCCTACTCCCTACCAGTGGTGGCCCTACTCCCTACCAGTGGTGGCCCTACTCCCTACCAGTGGTGGCCCTACTCCCTACCAGTGGTGGCCCTACCAGTGGTGGCCCTACTCCCTACCAGTGGTGGCCCTACCAGTGGTGGCCCTACTCCCTACCAGTGGTGGCCCTACCAGTGGTGGCCCTACTCCCTACCAGTGGTGGCCCTACTCCCTACCAGTGGTGGCCCTACTCCCTACCAGTGGTAACCCTACTCCCTACCAGTGGTGGCCCTACTCCCTACCAGTGGTGGCCCTACCAGTGGTGGCCCTACTCCCTACCAGTGGTTGCCCTACCAGTGGTGGCCCTACCAGTGGTGGCCCTACTCCCTACCAGTGGTGGCCCTACTCCCTACCAGTGGTGGCCCTAGTCCCTACCAGTGGTGGCCCTACTCCCTACCAGTGGTGGCCCTACTCCCTACCAGTGGTGGCCCTACTCCCTACCAGTGGTGGCCCTAGTCCCTACCAGTGGTGGCCCTACTCCCTACCAGTGGTTGCCCTACCAGTGGTGGCCCTAGTCCCTACCAGTGGTGGCCCTACCAGTGGTTGCCCTACCAGTGGTGGCCCTACTCCCTACCAGTGGTTGCCCTACCAGTGGTGGCCCTAGTCCCTACCAGTGGTGGCCCTACCAGTGGTTGCCCTAGTCCCTACCAGTGGTGGCCCTACCAGTGGTGGCCCTAGTCCCTACCAGTGGTGGCCCTACTCCCTACCAGTGGTGGCCCTAGTCCCTACCAGTGGTGGCCCTACTCCCTACCAGTGGTGGCCCTAGTCCCTACCAGTGGTGGCCCTAGTCCCTACCAGTGGTGGCCCTACCAGTGGTGGCCCTAGTCCCTACCAGTGGTGGCCCTACTCCCTACCAGTGGTGGCCCTAGTCCCTACCAGTGGTGGCCCTAGTCCCTACCAGTGGTGGCCCTACCAGGGTTGGCCCTAGTCCCTACCAGTGGTGGCCCTACTCCCTACCAGGGGTGGCCCTACTCCCTACCAGTGGTGGCCCTACCAGTGGTGGCCCTAGTCCCTACCAGTGGTGACCCTAGTCCCTACCAGTGGTGGCCCTACCAGTGGTGACCCTAGTCCCTACCAGTGGTGACCCTAGTCCCTACCAGTGGTGGCCCTACTCCCTACCAGTGGTGGCCCTACTCCCTACCAGTGGTGGCCCTACTCCCTACCAGTGGTGACCCTACTCCCTACCAGTGGTGGCCCTACTCCCTACCAGTGGTGGCCCTACTCCCTACCAGTGGTGGCCCTATTCCCTACCAGTGGTGGCCCTACTCCCTACCAGTGGTGGCCCTACTCCCTACCAGTGGTTGCCCTACTCCCTACCAGTGGTGGCCCTAGTCCCTACCAGTGGTGGCCCTAGTCCCTACCAGTGGTGGCCCTAGTCCCTACCAGTGGTGGCCCTAGTCCCTACCAGTGGTGGCCCTAGTCCCTACCAGTGGTGGTCCTAGTCCCTACCAGTGGTGGCCCTACTCCCTACCAGTGGTGGCCCTAGTCCCTACCAGTGGTGGCCCTACCAGTGGTGGCCCTACTCCCTACCAGTGGTTGCCCTAGTCCCTACCAGTGGTGGCCCTACTCCCTACCAGTGGTGGCCCTACCAGTGGTGGCCCTACTCCCTACCAGTGGTGGCCCTACTCCCTACCAGTGGTGACCCTACTCCCTACCAGTGGTGGCCCTACTCCCTACCAGTGGTGGCCCTACTCCCTACCAGTGGTGGCCCTACCAGTGGTGGCCCTAGTCCCTACCAGTGGTGACCCTAGTCCCTACCAGTGGTGGCCCTACTCCCTACCAGTGGTGGCCCTACTCCCTACCAGTGGTGGCCCTACCAGTGGTGGCCCTAGTCCCTACCAGTGGTGACCCTAGTCCCTACCAGTGGTGGCCCTACTCCCTACCAGTGGTGGCCCTACTCCCTACCAGTGGTGGCCCTACTCCCTACCAGTGGTGACCCTACTCCCTACCAGTGGTGGCCCTACTCCCTACCAGTGGTGGCCCTACTCCCTACCAGTGGTGGCCCTACTCCCTACCAGTGGTGGCCCTACTCCCTACCAGTGGTGGCCCTACTCCCTACCAGTGGTGGCCCTAGTCCCTACCAGTGGTGGCCCTACTCCCTACCAGTGGTGGCCCTACTCCCTACCAGTGGTGGCCCTACTCCCTACCAGTGGTGGCCCTAGTCCCTACCAGTGGTGGCCCTACTCCCTACCAGTGGTGGCCCTACTCCCTACCAGTGGTGGCCCTACTCCCTACCAGTGGTGGCCCTACTCCCTACCAGTGGTGGCCCTACCAGTGGTGGCCCTCCTCTCTGAATATCTAATGGTTGTAACGTTTGCAGAGTGTTTTTGTTCTGGAGGATATTGTTCCAACTCTTACTGATTTGCCACTTTGTTCCAATATGAAATGGCCCATTTTGTAAATTAATGTATTAATTACGCAGTAGCTCTTGCTGAACACAACAGCAATTTGCATCTGCTAACTGAATGACATGGTTTCAGTAGTTTCTAACAGCTAACTGGACAGGGTTTCAGTAGTTTCTAACAGCTAACTGGACAGGGTTTCAGTAGTTTTAGCTGGACAGGGTTTCAGTAGTTTTAGCTGGACAAGGTTTCAGTGTTTTCTAACAGCTAACTGGACAGGGTTTCAGTAGTTTTAACAGCTAACTGGACAGGGTTTCAGTAGTTTCTAACAGCTAACTGGACAGGGTTTCAGTAGTTTTAGCTGGACAGGGTTTCAGTAGTTTCTAACAGCTAACTGGACAGGGTTTCAGTAGTTTCTAACAGCTAACTGGACAGGGTTTCAGTAGTTTTAGCTGGACAGGGTTTCAGTAGTTTTAGCTGGACAAGGTTTCAGTGTTTTCTAACAGCTAACTGGACAGGGTTTCAGTAGTTTTAACAGCTAACTGGACAGGGTTTCAGTAGTTTCTAACAGCTAACTGGACAGGGTTTCAGTAGTTTTAGCTGGACAGGGTTTCAGTAGTTTCTAACAGCTAACTGGACAGGGTTTCAGTAGTTTTAGCTGGACAGGGTTCCAGTAGTTTCTAACAGCTAGCTGGACAGGGTTTCAGTAGTTTCTAACAGCTAACTGGACAGGGTTTCAGTAGTTTTAGCTGGACAGGGTTTCAGTAGTTTCTAACAGCTAGCTGGACAGGGTTTCAGTAGTTTCTAACAGCTAACTGGACAGGGTTTCAGTAGTTTCTAACAGCTAACTGGACAGGGTTTCAGTAGTTTCTAACAGCTAGCTGGACAGGGTTTCAGTAGTTTCTAACAGCTAACTGGACAGGGTTTCAGTAGTTTCTAACAGCTAACTGGACAGGGTTTCAGTAGTTTCTAACAGCTAACTGAACAGGGTTTCAGTAGTTTTAGCTGGACAGGGTTTCAGTAGTTTTAACTGCTAACAGCACAGGGTTTCAGTAGTTAGCGGCTAACAGGACAGGGTTTCAGTAGTTAACTGCTAACAGGACAGGGTTTCAGTAGTTAGCGGCTAACAGGACAGGGTTTCAGTAGTTAACTGCTAACAGGACAGGGTTTCAGTAGTTAACTGCTAACAGGACAGGGTTTCAGTAGTAGTTAACTGTTAACAGGACAGGGTTTCAGTAGTAGTTTTTGTTTGTCATGCGGAATACACACACAGGGTTGTATGTATGATCTCTTAGCCTGCGTCCCTAATGGCCCACAATTCACTATATAGTATCTATAATACACCAGTGGACCAGAGACCGGTCTATAGTTGAGCACTGGGTAGGGAAAAGGGTTCCATTTGGGACGATCTCTCTATGTTTCTGTAGCTTGGAGAGAGAACATATTTAACGTTGGCATTTAACCTCTACAGGATCGGTTGAGCTAACGTAGTCCAATGCTAATTAGCATGAGGTTGTAAGTAACACAAACATTTCCCAGGACATAGACATATCTGATATGGGCAGAAAGCTTCAATTCTTGTTAATCTAACTGCGCTGTCCATTTTACATTAGCTATTACAGTGAAATAATACCATGTTATTGTTTGAGGAGATAGAGCACAGTTATGAACTTAAAAAGTTATTCATATACCAATTAGGCACATTGGGCCAGTCTTGATACAAAAGTTTGAACAGAAATGCAATGGTTCATTGTATCAGTCCAAAACTTACACTGTACACTGCTGCCATCTAGTGGCCAAAATCTAAATTGCTCCTTGGAGCTGGAATAATACATTATGGCCTTTCTCTTGCATTTCAAAGATGATTAAAAAGATATTTTAAAAAAAAACCGCATGTTTTTTTTCATTGTATTATATTATATATATTTTACCAGATCTAATGTGTTTTATTCTCCTACATTAGATTCACATTTCCACAAACTTCAACTTGTTTCCTCTCGAATGGGCAGTTAGATTTGGGTATGTCATTTCAGGTGAACATTGAAACAAAGGATCCCATCCTTAAGTCAACACATTACGGAGATTATGTCATGCTCAATATTTGTTGAGGAAAAAACATGTTTTGTATGAATTGTTTTTTTGGGGGTGTTTGTAAGTGTGGGTTTAATTTGAGTAGTTTTTTGTAGATGTGTGGGTTTGTCTGTGTCTGTTTGTCCTTTTCTGTGTGTTCTTTGAAACTCCTGTATTAATGTGTCTCTCCTCTCCTCTCCTCTCCTCTCCTCTCCTCTCCTCTCCTCTCCTCTCCTCTCCTCTCCTCTCCTCTCCTCTCCCCCCAGGGCAGTGTGTGTAGCAGTCATCAGATTTCCCCTCAGGAGTTCCTGGGGGAGTTAAAGTCAGGGGTGACTGACGAACGCCTCATGGCCTGTCTGGACTCTCTCCGTGTCTCCCTCACCAGCAACCCTGTCAGGTAGGTTACACACACTCACACTCACACTGTCATCGTCTGGACTGGCCTGATCTCAGTACTTCCTGGGTCTGGGCCGGCCTGATCTCAGTACTTCCTGGGTCTGTACTGGCCTGATCTCAGTACTACCTGGGTTTGGACTGGCCTGATCTCAGTACTTCCTGGGCCTGGACAGGCCTGATCTCAGTACTTCCTTGGTCTGGACCGGCCTGATCTCAGTACTTCCTTGGTCTGGACCGGCCTGATCTCAGTACTTCCTTGGTCTGGACCGGCCTGATCTCAGTACTTCCTGGGCCTGGACTGGCCTGATCTCAGTACTTCCTGGACCTGGACCGGCCTGTGTCCTCCAACCACAGCTTGTTTTTTTAACTACTGTAGCCCTCCTAAAAAAGGCTTGGTCTTCTCCTAGCTAATAGCACACTTTCTTTCCTCTTTCAATGCCCCCCCCCTCTAGAGGCCTGTCCTTGGTTGACCATATGTCTCTGTACATCGGGCTCCCGAGTGGCGCAGCGGTGAGAGGCACTACATCTCAGTGCTAGAGGCGTCACTACAGACCCTGGTTCGATCCCGGGCTGTATCACAACCGGGCCGTGATCGGAGGGACCCACAGGTCGGCTCACAATTCGGCCCGGCGTCGTCCGGTTTTAGGGGTTTGGCCCGGGGTAGGCCGTCTAGTTAAGTAAAAAAATAAAACTACCCCCCTTCTCTCCCCTCTTCTCCGCCAGCCTTCCCTCCCTCCCCCATGTTGTCGGGGTTCCGAGCAGAGCAACACTCCATGCTGGGACTCATTAATATGTATTGCATCTCCAGCAGCACTTCCCCAGCTCTCCTCCTCCTCCTCCTCCCTCCCCTACGTCTTTTTTTAATTGTTTGATGCCTATCGTGACGAGCTCCCCGCTGCCCCTGTATCACAAACATGACACACCTCTCACCAGGAGGGCCTCCGCCGCAGCCCGCCCAGCAACCGTAAATACGTTTCTGAATAATTAAATAAGATGTTGTATTTTCTTCCCCCACGTTTATTGCCGTTGGTTTCAGGTTCCTGGTACCTTTTTAATGCCGCGCACACAGAGGAGGAGAGCTGCAGGCAGTGGGGAGGGGGGACTAGAGCACACAGAGGAGGAGAGCTGCAGGCAGTGGGAGGGGGACTAGAGCACACAGAGGAGGAGAGCTGCAGGCAGTGGGAGGGGGACTAGAGCACACAGAGGAGGAGAGCTGCAGGCCGTGGGAGGGAGACTAGAGCACACAGAGGAGGAGAGCTGCAGGCCGTGGGAGGGGGACTAGAGCACACAGAGGAGGAGAGCTGCAGGCAGTGGGAGGGGGACTAGAGCACACAGAGGAGGAGAGCTGCAGGCAGTGGGAGGGGGACTAGAGCACACAGAGGAGGAGAGCTGCAGGCAGTGGGAGGGGGACTAGAGCACACAGAGGAGGAGAGCTGCAGGCAGTGGGAGGGGGACTAGAGCACACAGAGGAGGAGAGCTGCAGGCCGTGGGAGGGGGACTAGAGCACACAGAGGAGGAGAGCTGCAGGCCGTGGGAGGGGGACTAGAGCACACAGAGGAGGAGAGCTGCAGGCCGTGGGAGGGGGACTAGAGCACACAGAGGAGGAGAGCTGCAGGCCGTGGGAGGGGGACTAGAGCACACAGAGGAGGAGAGCTGCAGGCCGTGGGAGGGGGACTAGAGCACACAGAGGAGGAGAGCTGCAGGCCGTGGGAGGGGGACTAGAGCACACAGAGGAGGAGAGCTGCAGGCCGTGGGAGGGGGACTAGAGCACACAGAGGAGGAGAGCTGCAGGCAGTGGGAGGGGGACTAGAGCACACAGAGGAGGAGAGCTGCAGGCAGTGGGAGGGGGACTAGAGGACACAGAGGAGGAGAGCTGCAGGCAGTGGGAGGGGGACTAGAGCACACAGAGGAGGAGAGCTGCAGGCCGTGGGAGGGGGACTAGAGCACACAGAGGAGGAGAGCTGCAGGCCGTGGGAGGGGGACTAGAGCACACAGAGGAGGAGAGCTGCAGGCAGTGGGAGGGGGACTAGAGCACACAGAGGAGGAGAGCTGCAGGCAGTGGGAGGGGGACTAGAGCACACAGAGGAGGAGAGCTGCAGGCCGTGGGAGGGGGACTAGAGCACACAGAGGAGGAGAGCTGCAGGCCGTGGGAGGGGGACTAGAGCACACAGAGGAGGAGAGCTGCAGGCCGTGGGAGGGGGACTAGAGCACACAGAGGAGGAGAGCTGCAGGCAGTGGGAGGGGGACTAGAGCACACAGAGGAGGAGAGCTGCAGGCAGTGGGAGGGGGACTAGAGCACACAGAGGAGGAGAGCTGCAGGCAGTGGGAGGGGGACTAGAGCACACAGAGGAGGAGAGCTGCAGGCAGTGGGAGGGGGACTAGAGCACACAGAGGAGGAGAGCTGCAGGCCGTGGGGAGGGGGGACTAGAGCACACAGAGGAGGAGAGCTGCAGGCAGTGGGAGGGGGACTAGAGCACACAGAGGAGGAGAGCTGCAGGCCGTGGGGAGGGGGGACTAGAGCACACAGAGGAGGAGAGCTGCAGGCCGTGGGAGGGGGACTAGAGCACACAGAGGAGGAGAGCTGCAGGCAGTGGGAGGGGGAGTAGAGGACACAGAGGAGGAGAGCTGCAGGCCGTGGGAGGGGGACTAGAGGACACAGAGGAGGAGAGCTGCAGGCAGTGGGAGGGGGACTAGAGCACACAGAGGAGGAGAGCTGCAGGCAGTGGGAGGGGGACTAGAGCACACAGAGGAGGAGAGCTGCAGGCAGTGGGGAAGGGGACTAGAGCACACCTAGCAGGAGAGCTACAGGCAGTGGGAGGGGGACTAGAGGACACAGAGGAGGAGAGCTGCAGGCAGTGGGAGGGGGACTAGAGCACACAGAGGAGGAGAGCTGCAGGCAGTGGGAGGGGGACTAGAGGACACAGAGGAGGAGAGCTGCAGGCCGTGGGGAGGGGGACTAGAGGACACAGAGGAGGAGAGCTACAGGCAGTGGGAGGGGGACTAGAGCACACAGAGGAGGAGAGCTGCAGGCAGTGGGAGGGGGACTAGAGCACACAGAGGAGGAGAGCTGCAGGCAGTGGGAGGGGGACTAGAGCACACAGAGGAGGAGAGCTGCAGGCTGTGGGAGGGGGACTAGAGCACACAGAGGAGGAGAGCTGCAGGCAGTGGGAGGGGGACTAGAGCACACAGAGGAGGAGAGCTGCAGGCAGTGGGAGGGGGACTAGAGCACTATATTAAAATACACGTTGATCACATCACACCGCGCATTTTAAAAACTGGGGCTTTTTAACATTTTATTATTTACGTGTCTCCTTGCAGAGTCCTTGGGTTTTGTAACTGTCAGTGGTTCATTAATGGTTCTGACCTGTTACCGCGCGGTAGGGTTCCGACCTGTTACCGCGCGGTAGGGTTCCGACCTGTTACCGCGCTGTAGGGTTCTGACCTGTTACCGCGCGGTAGGGTTCTGACCTGTTACCGCGCGGTAGGGTTCTAACCTGTTACCACACTGTAGGGTTCTAACCTGTTACCACACTGTAGGGTTCTAACCTGTTACCACACTGTAGGGTTCTAACCTGTTACCACACTGTAGGGTTCTAACCTGTTACCACACTGTAGGGTTCTAACCTGTTACCACACTGTAGGGTTCTGACCTGTTACCACACTGTAGGGTTCTAACCTGTTACCACACTGTAGGGTTCTAACCTGTTACCACACTGTAGGGTTCTGACCTGTTACCACACTGTAGGGTTATAACCTGTTACCACACTGTAGGGTTCTGACCTGTTACCAGACTGTAGGGTTCTGACCTGTTACCACACTGTAGGGTTCTGACCTGTTACCAGACTGTAGGGTTCTGACCTGTTACCAGACTGTAGGGTTCTAACCTGTTACCAGACTGTAGGGTTCTGACCTGTTACCAGACTGTAGGGTTCTGACCTGTTACCACACTGTAGGGTTCTGACCTGTTACCAGACTGTAGGGTTCTGACCTGTTACCACACTGTAGGGTTCTAACCTGTTACCACACTGTAGGGTTCTGACCTGTTACCACACTGTAGGGTTCTGACCTGTTACCACACTGTAGGGTTCTAACCTGTTACCACACTGTAGGGTTCTAACCTGTTACCACACTGTAGGGTTCTGACCTGTTACCACACTGTAGGGTTCTAACCTGTTACCACACTGTAGGGTTCTGACCTGTTACCAGACTGTAGGGTTCTGACCTGTTACCACACTGTAGGGTTCTGACCTGTTACCAGACTGTAGGGTTCTGACCTGTTACCAGACTGTAGGGTTCTAACCTGTTACCAGACTGTAGGGTTCTGACCTGTTACCAGACTGTAGGGTTCTGATCTGTTACCACACTGTAGGGTTCTGACCTGTTACCAGACTGTAGGGTTCTGACCTGTTACCAGACTGTAGGGTTCTAACCTGTTACCAGACTGTAGGGTTCTGACCTGTTACCAGACTGTAGGGTTCTGATCTGTTACCAGACTGTAGGGTTCTGACCTGTTACCAGACTGTAGGGTTCTGACCTGTTACCAGACTGTAGGGTTCTGACCTGTTACCAGACTGTAGGGTTCTGACCTGTTACCAGACTGTAGGGTTCTGATCTGTTACCAGACTGTAGGGTTCTGACCTGTTACCAGACTGTAGGGTTCTAACCTGTTACCAGACTGTAGGGTTCTGACCTGTTACCAGACTGTAGGGTTCTGATCTGTTACCAGACTGTAGGGTTCTGACCTGTTACCAGACTGTAGGGTTCTGACCTGTTACCAGACTGTAGGGTTCTGACCTGTTACCAGACTGTAGGGTTCTGACCTGTTACCAGACTGTAGGGTTCTGACCTGTTACCAGACTGTAGGGTTCTAACCTGTTACCAGACTGTAGGGTTCTGACCTGTTACCACGCTGTAGGGTTCTGACCTGTTACCGCGCGGTAGGGTTCTAACCTGTTACCAGACTGTAGGGTTCTAACCTGTTACCACACTGTAGGGTTCTGACCTGTTACCGCGCTGTAGGCACGATTTTTAGGTCTCCTTCTGATCTAGACTATGAGGCTCACAATGCTTCTTTAGTAGTAATCTAAAGTCTGTTTCTTTACTAATCTAAAAAAACAGTTACATTTTTCTATTCTAAAGTGGACGTACTGTAGCTAAGTGACCGTAGGAAAATCTACTAATTTAAAAAGTTTTAGAGAGAGAGAGAGAGTTTGATTGCAATACACATCGTTGTGCTCCTGAGGTTTTCCTGTGCTGCTCTACCAAGGTGTCTCTTCAGTCTAGGATTGAGTTTTCGTGCTCATAAACCTATTACCCCCCCAGTTAAATTTGATTCCAACACATGTCGTTCACTACGTTTTCAATTTATTAAAGACTGTTGTCTATTATGGACCTTAAACATCAACTTCTAGAAAAGGCGAGAGATAGAGGGGGGGGGGAGGAGGGGGTGAGAGAGACGGTAGGAGGATTGTAAAACAGTTTTCGCCGTGTCTGTAGTCTTCATTGGCGAAATTTGTAAAATGTCATGAATTCCATTAGTTAATGGATGGAAAGGCGGGAGAGGACTCTGTTCCGTCCGCATCGGCAGACAGCGGCAATCATCCAACACCGTGTCCCTTCCAGTACCCCCCCTCCGCTTCCCAAACGGCATCATATCCCCTATATAGAGCACTATTTTAGGCCAGAGCCCTGTAGAACCCTATTCCCTATATAGTGCACTACTTTAGACCAGAGCCCTATAGAACCCTATTCCCTATATAGTGCACTACTTTAGACCAGAGCCCTGTAGAACCCTATTCCCTATATAGTGCACTACTTTAGACCAGAGCCCTATAGAACCCTATTCCCTACATAGTGCACTACTTTAGACCAGAGCCCTATAGAACCCTATTCCCTATATATAGTGCACTACTTTAGACCAGAGCCCTGTAGAACCCTATCCCCTATATATAGTGCACTACTTTAGACCAGAGCCCTATGGAACCCTATTCCATATATAGTGCACTACTTTAGACCAGAGCCCTATAGAACCCTATTCCCTATATAGTGCACTACTTTAGACCAGAGCCCTATAGAACCCTATTCCCTATATAGTGCACTACTTTAGACCAGAGCCCTATAGAACCCTATTCCCTATGTAGCGCACTACTTTAGACCAGAGCCCTATAGAACCCTATCCCCTATATAGTGCACTACTTTAGACCAGAGCCCTATGGAACCCTATTCCCTATATAGCGCATAGGCTGCCATTTGGGACCCCTGGTCTTCTTCTACTGCATCACTCACTGATTATTATTCAGACACAGATCTGTGTTTTTTTTATACCTCTTTAGCCTAAAGGACACTTGATGAAAAGTAATCCAATTATTTAAACTTTATTTCTATTCATCCGTGGCGTCGCACGGAACGGGACGGACAAGATTCCAGCGTTCCTCTTCTTTAAAGTGAAGATCTCTTTATTAGTCAGTTACACACACGAGGTCCAATCTGAAATTCGACTTCCTCTTTCAACCCAACCGGCCTCTTATGATTGGTTTGGTTGTTAGAATATTGCTCTACTATTCGCTGGTTATGCTAATAACATGAGATGTTATTTTGTTATTTTCACATTTGTCTACAGTAAGATTTGTCCTTGCTGTTTGCTCAGGCTGTACTGAAACAAACACCCTTTCTGCTATGGCAGATCCTTCCCTTTAAAATATATAGATATCCCTTTAAAAGATATAGATATCCCTTTAAAATATATAGATATCCCTTTAAAATATATAGATATCCCTTTAAAATATATTAGATATCCCTTTAAAATATATAGATATCCCTTTAAAAGATATAGATATCCCTTTAAAATATATTAGATATCCCTTTAAAATATATAGATATCCCTTTAAAAGATATAGATATCCCTTTAAAAGATATTAGATATCCCTTTAAAAGATATTAGATATCCCTTTAAAATATATAGATATCCCTTTAAAATATATAGATATCCCTTTAAAAGATATAGATATCCCTTTAAAAGATATTAGATATCCCTTTAAAAGATATTAGATATCCCTTTAAAATATATAGATATCCCTTTAAAAGATATAGATATCCCTTTAAAAGATATTAGATATCCCTTTAAAAGATATTAGATATCCCTTTAAAATATATAGATATCCCTTTAAAAGATATAGATATCCCTTTAAAAGATATTAGATATCCCTTTAAAATATATAGATATCCCTTTAAAATATATAGATATCCCTTTAAAATATATAGATATCCCTTTAAAATATATTAGATATCCCTTTAAAAGATATTAGATATCCCTTTAAAATATATAGATATCTCTTTAAAATATATAGATATCCCTTTAAAATATATAGATATCCCTTTAAAAGATATCCCTTTAAAATATATAGATATCCCTTTAAAATATATGAGATATCCCTTTAAAAGATATTAGATATCCCTTTAATAGATATTCCTTTAAAAGATATAGATATCCCTTTAATAGATATTCCTTTAAAAGATATAGATATCCCTTTAATAGATATAGATATCCCTTTAATAGATATAGATATCCCTTTAATAGATATAGATATCCCTTTAAAATATATGAGATATCCCTTTAATAGATATAGATATCCCTTTAATAGATATAGATATCCCTTTAAAAGATATAGATATCCCTTTAATAGATATAGATATCCCTTTAAAATATATAGATATCCCTTTAATAGATATAGATATCCCTTTAAAATATATAGATATCCCTTTAATAGATATATATATCCCTTTAAAAGATATAGATATCCCTTTAAAAGATATTCCTTTAAAATATATGAGATATCCCTTTAAAATATATTCCTTTAAAATATATGAGATATCCCTTTAAAAGATATATATATCCCTTTAATAGATATTCCTTTAAAATATATAGATATCCCTTTAATAGATATAGATATCCCTTTAATAGATATAGATATCCCTTTAATAGATATAGATATCCCTTTAACAGATATAGATATCCCTTTAAAATATATAGATATCCCTTTAATAGATATAGATATCCCTTTAAAAGATATAGATATCCCTTTAAAAGATATAGATATCCCTTTAATAGATATTCCTTTAAAATATATGAGATATCCCTTTAAAAGATATAGATATCCCTTTAATAGATATAGATATCCCTTTAAAAGATATAGATATCCCTTTAATAGATATAGATATCCCTTTAATAGATATAGATATCCCTTTAAAAGATATAGATATCCCTTTAACAGATATAGATATCCCTTTAAAATATATAGATATCCCTTTAAAAGATATAGATATCCCTTTAATAGATATAGATATCCCTTTAATAGATATAGATATCCCTTTAAAAGATATCCCTTTAAAAGATATAGCGACCACTAGTACCATACTTTGTTTCTATTGTGTTATTGTGGTGGGTTCCAATGGAGGAGGGAAGGAGAGATGTTATTTTGTTATTTTCACATTTGTCTACAGTAAGATTTGTCCTTGCTGTTTGCTCAGGCTGTACTGAAACGAACACCCTTAAAAGATATTAGATATCCATTTAAAAGATATCCCTTTAAAATATATTTGATATCCCTTTAAAAGATATCCCTTTAAAATATATTTGATATCCCTTTAAAAGATATCCCTTTAAAATATATTTGATATCCCTTTAATAGATATCCCTTTAAAAGATATTAGATATCCCTTTAATAGATATCCCTTTAAAAGATATAGATATCCCTTTAATAGATATCCCTTTAAAAGATATAGATATCCCTTTAATAGATATCCCTTTAAAAGATATAGATATCCCTTTAATAGATATAGATATCCCTTTAAAAGATATAGATATCCCTTTAATAGATATCCCTTTAAAAGATATAGATATCCCTTTAATAGATATAGATATCCCTTTAAAAGATATCCCTTTAATAGATATAGATATCCCTTTAATAGATATAGATATCCCTTTAATAGATATAGATATCCCTTTAATATATATCCCTTTAATAGATATAGATATCCCTTTAATAGATATCCCTTTAAAAGATATAGATATCCCTTTAATAGATATAGATATCCCTTTAATAGATATCCCTTTAAAAGATATAGATATCCCTTTAATAGATATCCCTTTAAAATATATAGATATCCCTTTAATAGATATCCCTTTAAAATATATAGATATCCCTTTAATAGATATCCCTTTAAAATATATAGATATCCCTTTAAAAGATATAATATCCCTTTAATAGATATCCCTTTAAAAGATATAGATATCCCTTTAATAGATATCCCTTTAAAATATATAGATATCCCTTTAATAGATATCCCTTTAAAATATATAGATATCCCTTTAATAGACATCCCTTTAAAATATATAGATATCCCTTTAAAAGATATAGATATC